>NW_022991685.1:0-35461 GCF_902827175.1 Gymnodraco acuticeps
GGCAAAATGAAGGACTCACGCACTGGATAAAAAACTTTATTGCACTAAAAAACTGAGACTTTTCAGGGACTTTATCCGAGAAATTACCAACAAGACAACGACAAGGAAAAATGTAAAAATATGTGTTGACTGGCCACAGATTATGATTTATTTTGTGAAAAGAAGTGGACTCTTTGTCGTCACCCATTGGTTCGTAAAGCACTATTTTGAAGCCTTGAGTTTGTAGTTTCTAGCCGAGGTGTGACTGTAGACTGAAAGCTGTCTGGAGATAAGGAAATTCATCTAAAATCTGATTAGAAATCAAACTGGGAAATGAAATTACAAAGACTAGAATTCAAACTGTTCCTGTTCGCACAACACCAACATCTCTGGATTATAAATAACAGAACAATTTATACAGCTTTTCTAGATCGAACTCCTAAAATAAACACACACCGTTGCCTGAAGGCTGAGGATGCTTGTCTGTAGATCAGCGACCTTTCACCTCTTGTTTACCTGACACACCTCCACCTGTAGGAAACTCCTCAGTGACCTCCAGGGTTTAAAATAACTATGACCTTTGACCCTGAAGACAAGTCGAGGTGTCAGCGGATAAATGTGTCCCAGCAGGTTGTTTATTTATTGGTCTCAAAATGATTACAAACTAAAATATGTTCCCAAAAAAGGGCAAACATTCGTCTTTTTTCCCAAAGTTGTGCCTTTGCTTTAGAATCCTAATCAAAATGTTGTTGACAGAATAGAAAGTGCATTAAAGAAAGGTGTAGAAATTCAGGTTGGAGTTATACGAAAGGGCTAAGAAATGTTCTTTATCTTTCTGGGTTACTACGATCAAACTAGAAACTGTGAAAAGTGTTGATCAACAATGTCTGCTGATGAAATCCCTTTCTGTAGTAAGGGACGATTCAAGTGGTTTGACTGTAATGTTTAAAAAATATATATTTTTCTGTCCAAAGAAACACACTTTCCTCCCGGCATGTTTTAAAAACCTCCTCCTCTGCGCTCCAGACAGGAATCACTGGCACTCGGTCTTGGGTTAAATGTTGTTCACTCTGACTGACAACCTCGTTTTTAAAAGATATTGTCCTTTCCATATGCGTCGCCCGGATGTGAAATTTAAATCAAACTAGAAACTGTCCAAATATCTCTTTAACTGATATTGGAGAAAGACCACACAAGCCTGCGTCACTCACATTTTCCCACAAAAAACAAAAACTCCAAAAAGGGAGTAGCTGTATGAACAGAGATTTGTTATCTCCAGGTTTCCCTCGTCTGACGAAACCAGTTTCATCTAAAGGTTAAGTTTCCCAGCATTCCCAACATTCCCTCAGGGTGTGTGTGTGTGTGTGTGTGTGTGTGTGTGGTGTGGTGTGTGGGGTGTGTGTGTGTGTGTGTGTCCTCCGCCACGTTGCTGAATCAGGCTCCTCTGAGTTTATCACAAAACCATAGACTGAGGGGTTTTTATTTACTCTCTCCTCCTTTTATGTCCGTTTGAAAAATCCCTTTAATACATTCTGTGAGGTTAGGGATTGGGATTTCAACCTTATCAGATTCAAGATTTTGACCTCGTTGACCCTTGAGAAAAGCTACTGGTGGGATGCTCTCCTGGATTCAGAGTGGTGCAGGAATGAGTCTTCAAAAACCCAGAAATGAGTCAGAATTAACGTCATCACGCCTCAACATTAGCCGCCTTTAGCTTAGCGGTGGTGACGTGAAGTCATGTGACCGTGCTGTAGTTCCTTATAGCCCAACATTAGCCGCCTTTAGCTTAGGCGGTGGTGACGTGAAGTCATGTGACCGTGCTGTAGTTCCTTTATAGCCTAACATTAGCCACCTTTAGCTTAGCGGTTGTGACGTGAAGTCATGTGACCGTGCTGTAGTTCCTTTATAGCCCAACATTAGCCGCCTTTAGCTTAGGCGGTGGTGACGTGAAGTCATGTGACCGTCTGTAGTTCCTTTAATAGCCTAACATTAGCCGCCTTTAGCTTAGCGGTGGTGACGTGAAAGTCATGTGGTCCGTGCTGTAGTTCCTTTATAAGCCCAACATTAGCCCTCCTTTAGCTTAGCGGTGGTGAAGTCATGTGACCGTGCTGTAGTTCCTTATAGCCCAACATTAGCCACCTTTAGCTTAGCGTTGGTGACGTGAAAGTCATGTGACCGTGCTGTAGTTCCTTTATAGCCCAACATTAGCCGCCTTTAGCTTAGCGGTGGTGACGTGAAGTCACGTTTTTAAGAGTGCGCTTAAGACCTTCCTTTTGATAAAGCTTATAGTTAGGGCTGATTAGATTCAGCCCTAGTTTTGCTGATATATAGGCTTAGTTTGTCGGGGACATCTTACTTCGTCCTTCTCTCTGTCTATACCTGTGGTACTCTCATGTTCCGATTAACCCAGCTTCCCAAATGTCTTTACTTTTCGGTGTCGTATACGCCGGGATCCGGAGTCATGGGATGATCCTGCGCTCCTCTGTCCTGGATCTTGAGTCGTGGCTGTGGTCCTGGATCATAGGTCCTGGATGGATATCCTCGTGGATTCATCTTCCTATTATACACACATGCATTTCCAAACATTTGGACTACCTATGTTGCAAATGTATTATCTCTTCGATTTCCACACGGCATCTATTGCACGTCTGTCCGTCCTGGGAGAGGGATCCCTCCTCTGTTGCTCTCCCTGAGGTTTCTCCCATTTTCCCTTTAAACTGTGGGTTTTCTTCGGAAGTTTTTCCTTGTACGATGTGAGGGTCAGGACAGAGGGTGTCGTATTGTCATACTGATATTTTGTACAAACTGTAAAGTCCACTGAGACAAATGTAACATTTGTGATATTGGGCTATATAAATAAACATTGATTGATTGATTGATTGATGTGACCGTGCTGTAGTTCCTTTATAGACTATTGTTAGCTTTTTACTTCAGAAATCATAAAGTGCCGTTAATATGTGGAGATTATCCTGTTGAACTAAACGTGTAAGTATCATAAACGTTGAGATACTTTACAGGATTTAAAAAATAGCAGCACAGCATTTAAAGTTGGCTAATGAGATCCCATCCATGATGGTCTCCAGTTATTGTGGTAGTTTAGCCCATCATCAAGCATTAGTCACAAGACCAGATGCATCCAGATGTTGGTGGTTTTTTAAACATCTTCCTGACATCTTAAGTGCATGTTTTTGTCAACTTAAGAAACAGATGATACAATAGCACTTAATAATGATTAAACGAACAAACTCTGCACACACACTGAGATTTATGGTCGATCACTTTGAGCATCATAACAACTGCTGTGGTTTTCTAAATAAAAAACAAATTGGGATTTAGTTCATTAAGAGTCAATCTCCTGCTATGAATCAACAGAGAGGCTTTGATGGATCGGATGACGATGCTTACAGATATTTCAGCTCATAAAAGACATTACGTTCCTGCAGGACTTCCTCTATAGGCAGAGAGGACTCTTTAAAGTAGAGACACTACACACTGATATACACCTGAACATCAGCAGGAGAGGACTCTTTAAAGTAGAGACACTACATACTGATATACACCTGAACATCAGCAGGAGAGGACTCTTTAAAGTAGAGACACTACATACTGATATACACCTGAACATCAGCAGGAGAGGACTCTTTAAAGTAGAGACACTACATACTGATATACACCTGAACATCAGCAGGAGAGGACTCTTTAAAGTAGAGACACTACATACTGATATACACCTGAACATCAGCAGGAGAGGACTCTTTAAAGTGGAGACACTACATACTGATATACACCTGGACATCAGCAGGAGAGGACTCTTTAAAGTAGAGACACTACATACTGATATACACCTGAACATCAGCAGGAGAGGACTCTTTAAAGTAGAGACACTACACACTGATATACACCTGAACATCAGCAGGAGAGGACTCTTTAAAAGTAGAGACACTACACACTGATATACACCTGAACATCAGCAGGAGAGGACTCTTTAAAGTAGAGACACTACATACTGATATACACCTGAACATCAGCAGGAGAGGACTCTTTAAAGTAGAGACACTACGTACTGATATACACCTGAACATCAGCAGGAGAGGACTCTTTAAGTAGAGACACTACATACTGAATAATACACCTGAACCTCAGCAGGAGAGACTCTTTAAAGTAGAGACACTACATACTGAGATAGCACCTGAACATCAGCATGGAGAGGACTCTTTAAAGTAGAGACACTACATACTGAGATACACCTGAACATCAGCAGGAGAGCACTCATTTAAAGTAGAAGACACTACATACTGATATACACCTGAACACCAGCAGGAGAGGACTCTTTAAAGTAGAGACACGACATACTGATATACATCCTGAACACAGCAGGAGAGGACTCTTTAAAGTAGAGGACACTACATACTGATATACACCATGAACACCAGGCAGGAGAGGACTCTTTAAGTAGAGACACTACATACTGATATACACCTGAACATCAGCAGGAGAGGGACTCTTTAAAAATAGAGACTCTACATACTGATATACCCCTGAACATCAGCAGGAGAGGACTCTTTAAAGTAGAGACACTACATACTGATATACACCTGAACATCAGCAGGAGAGGACTCTTTAAAGTAGAGACACTACATACTGATATACACCTGAACACCAGCAGGAGAGGACTCTTTAAAGTAGAGACACTACATACTGATATACACCTGAACATCAGCAGGAGAGGACTCTTTAAAATAGAGACTCTACATACTGATATACACCTGAACATCAGCAGGAGAGGACTCTTTAAAGTAGAGACACTACATACTGATATACACCTGAACACCAGCAGGAGAGGACGCTTTAAAAGTAGAGACACTACATACTGATATACACCTGAACATCAGCAGGAGAGGACTCTTTAACGTAGAGACTCTACATACTGATATACACCTGAACATCAGCTCGAGAGGACTCTTTAAAGTAGAGACACTACATACTGATATACACCTGAACATCAGCAGGAGAGGACTCTTTAAAGTAGAGACTCTACATACTGATATACACCTCAAAATAGACGAGTCTAGTTCATTAGGTGGGCTGCAACTGATAATAATGATCCATACATTGGTGAGAAAGTATTCAGTAAAAGCTGATTTGCATATTTTCAATCCTGCAAAAACACAGCATCACTACGTAAATAAAACACAAGAAAAAAGAAGGAACGTTACTCATGTCTGTGTGTTGCATGGTAATTCTAGACTAAAGCACTAAAGTTAATTTACTACTCCATAATTTACAAGATTTCCTGGAAAGAGAGACAACATAGAGACAAAGTTCTCCAGGTATTTCAGTGAAGGGTGTTGAGTTGATAAGCAGTTGTTGATTTCCTTTTAAAACCTTAACAACTGGAAAATGTAGAGGTAGTGTGAAACTGGGCTAAACTGTCTCCATGTTCCTAAAGAGCAGCGTGACCAGTGTGAGATATTATCCACTCTGTCCCTCGGACTGAGAAGAGATTTAACACTTTAGTCACATCATCCTGGCTCTGCTCTCAAAATCCTCCACATGTCAAAAAGTAAATAAATTAAAAAAGCCTCCAGCTGCATTTTTCTCGTTGGGAGTTCGAACCTTCGAGCTCTGCAGCAACAAATCCATAACATCAGCAAAAACATGACAAAATGTCGAAGCAGCGATTTTGTTTTCTTTCTTGCTGCTCGACTACATGGCGTCTGTCCCAGAATGCAGCTGCAACTCAACCAGACAAACCATTTCACTGGTAAATGCTTTTTTTTTAAAAGATTGAATCCCAAAGTGATATTCAACGTGCACTTCCTGTTCAAAATATGAGGTCAGTGTGTAACTCCAGAGAATGAATGTGAGTATGATTTACAGACGGAGGAAGTCATTACCGACTGCAGGATATCACTCAGTGGGGACTCAAACCCACGGATCAATCCAGGAATTGTCTTAGACTCCTCTCTCTCTCATTTGGAGGATATTATCATTTTATTATGATGAGGCATACGTGCTTCCCGAACCTCCCATTTCCAATTTGCACCCACTCTGTAAAGGTTTTTGACTTAAAATGTCAATGTTCTGCATCATTTGGATAATTGTGTGTTGAGAAATATCCAACATTTTTAAATGGAGGTTGAAGCGATTTTGCAAATGTTTTCAAATACATGAGCGTACCATCCAATCCGATTGATCTAGCATCCTCTTAGACTTCATGATCAACTCAAAAATTATAAAAATCGACCCAACAAGAGGTATATTAAATTACCTTTTTCTTGTTTAAATTGCCATTATGAATTCTGGAAAGAATTGTTCTTAAACAACGTCTAAAACCACTCAGAAACTGTCAAATTGGCGAAAAGGTGTTGAAACTCACAGGCGACAATACTTACTATTGCAATTTAATTAGCATTTTAACTTGTGCCAATTATGCAAATTGCCATTCAAAATGCAAGTTAGCAAATGCCGGAGACTCGCACTTTGCTTTGCCAACATAACACTTTGGTGTACTCAAGATTTCTGGGTTCAAAATGCGTTTGCCCACCGAGGTTGTTTTCTGCAATATTCCAAAATCCAATGGAGAAATCCATTGGATAAGAGACATGCTGCCTTCAGGGTCACGGTAGAAATACGACATGCTTTCACCACAGCTACATTCATCAAAATATGATCAACTATGTCAATTAAAAGACAATCACAGCTAACCCAAAGTCAACACAAACAAATACACCCCTAACGGAAATTAGGAAACAACTGAACAGACAAACAAAATAATTAAAGTCTCGAATAAAGAATGATCAAAGTCATCCTTAAAGGAATGGTATGCTCATGACACTCATTTAATTTTTTTTATCATCCGATAAAACAGACCAGTCTCTGCCAGTCTCTCTTTTTATTTTTTTAATCCGATGACATTATCAGTGATTTTAAACTGATTTAATTACCGAAATAACATCAACACTGTGGGGCGGCGCCATTTTTACCGGACGTGACGTAACCATGCGTTTGGTTTCGAGGACACGTTGATGTTCATGTTATTTTACTGTAGTTTCTCTCTTCAAATATGCCCTCATTGTATCGCGAAACATTGCCACAATTCTGATAGGAACAATCCACGGAATGCTCGGTTCCATCTGTTGCCAAAAGGTAAGCGTAGGAAGTACGTTCGGAGGCAGTGGCTAGCGAAATGTGGCCGGCCCGAACCGAAAGATCCACAGGCGCATGTATGCGGCGAACATTTCAAGTTTCAGGACGACTACTCTGAGAGTATGATAAAACATAACATGGGATTTATTGAACAACCATTACTTAATGGAGATGCAGTGCCATCGGTCTTTCTGGTGTCATCACCGACCAGGACACCAGTTCGGCCAGTTGAGAAATCGCCCTCTGCAAGTGTGAAGCGACGGAGGACCAGAAGTGATTGATTGATTGAAAAGTTTATTAACAGCTTGTATATTGGGTACAGTACAGTACAGCTCAAAACATACAATTGTTAAGGGGATGCAGACCAGAGAAAGACTTTCGTCTTGTTTACATCAGGGTCCCCCATTTCCAATTCATCATGTCATTTAAGACATATTTGACATACAGATGGCTTATTTACAATTTACATACAGGTGGTTTTTTACATACAGATTGCTTGTTTACAATTTTCATTTTAGATTTCGTTCTAATACATCCTAACCGGACATTTAAGACATACCAAGTCTACAGATATACAGTTAAGTAACAGAGTCTAAAATGCGAGTATATACATAGAGGGGGGGGGGGAAGCTGTCCATTGAACGACAGGTTGAGATTTGTACCATTACCGGGGCCAGTTTTGCAATGCTCTCCCCCGAAGGTGCTCTTTAAGAGAGGTTTTGAAGGTAAGTATAGTTTTACTTTCCTTTACAGTTGTGGGAAGAGCGTTCCACCTTGATGTGGCATCATTGCGAAACGTGTATTCCCCCTTTTTTTGTGCCAAATCTGGGTTTCACATGATTTGTGGAGCTCCCTCTGGTGTTATGATCATGGTATTCCTTGACCTTTGGGAAGAATTTTGACATGTACATGGGTACCATAGAAGTGTAGTGGATCTTGTAGACCAGGCCCATTGCAAGTAGCTGTACTCTGTCGTATACTCTAAGCCATCCTAGGTTGTCAAAGTGGGCAGAGGTGAGGTGGGGGTGCACAAGTAGTGCTCGGAGTAAGAATGAGGTATGTTATGGCGCATTTCCATTGCAGCGGGTAGCCCCGTTTAAACGTCCTTTATCGTCCAGGCCAGGCCAGTTTTTGGTGGCCTTTCCATATAGCGTAGTACCGGCTAGTGGGTATTTCCCCCCAGTTTTTCCGGCCCCATAAAATCGTGGTTCTAGGGCCAGGGACAACGAGGCTGAGTATGCTAAACTAGAGAGGGAATCGCTAGCAAGGGTGGTACTACATGCATACATATCTAGTAATCAAAATCATTGTATCTACTAAGTAGTACTAAGTAGGCTCGAACCTGTATGGCTGAATTCCCCCTTCCAATCTCTTCATATTGCTCAAAACTTCGCCATGTTTTCGTGTGTTTACAAAGTGAACGCATGGATGACGTCACGACCATCACGTGACTACTGAAAATGGGCAAAATGGCAGCGGCCTGACGGAATATACAGGTTTTGATAAAAAAGAGCTATAAAATCATTATTTACCGGGGAATATCGCTGATTTCTTCAGGGTATGGTTTAAACATAATGTTTCACTAAATACTGAAGTTTTGATTAATTATCTAATGAGTGGAGCATTCCTTTAAATAATAAATCCAAAATAAAAGCTAAACATCAAGCATCGACGCCCCTTAGAATGTGATATAATTGTTAAATATATGTTGGTCTTGAAATATTGGTTGTGAAAACTGAACACCCATGCAGTTCAATTCTTCCCATGTGTGTCGTGATGCATAATGAATGAAGGGTGGAGCTCAAACACGTCTCCAAATCATCATTTCTCACGACCTGTTTGGGGAAAAAAAGACTTGTGGACGCTCAGATCATTCATATGATTTGTCACCAGTATTATTGTTGGTCTTAAATGTTTAATTCAGTCATTCACACGCCCCCGCAGTGTGGGGTGAAGCAACGGAAAGAAGAAATGAATCCAGTTATGATATATGACCTCAGTTCATCCCAAAGGACACATGTTTTTACGCACACTCTCTCTTTCGCTTCAGAAAATAAAAACAACCAAAGAAAACAGAAATCTACGATCACAGCAGAAAAGAACTCTGGGAACTCTTTAAAGTAGACATAGTACATACTGATATACACCTGAACATCAGCAGGAGAGGACTCTTTAAAGTAGAGACACTACATACTGATATACACCTGAACATCAGCAGGAGAGGACTCTTTAAAGTAGAGACACTACATACTGATATACACCTGAACATCAGCAGGAGAGGACTCTTTAAAGTAGAGACAATACATACTGATATACCTGAACATCAGCAGGAGAGGACTCTTTAAAGTAGAGACACTACACACTGATATACCTGAACATCAGCAGGAGAGGACTCTTTAAAGTAGAGACACTACATACTGATATACACCTGGACACCAGCCGGAGGAGGACTCTTTAAAGTAGAGACACTACATACTGATATTACACCTGAACATCAGCAGGAGAGGACTCTTTAAAGTAGAGAAACTACACATACTGATATACACCTGAACATCAGCAGGAGAGGACTCTTTAAAGTAGAGACACTACATACTGATATACACCTGAACATCAGCAGGAGAGGACTCTTTAAAGTAGAGACACTACATACTGATATACACCTGAACATCAGCAGGAGAGGACTCTTTAAAGTAGAGACAATACATACTGATATACACCTGAACATCAGCAGGAGAGGACTCTTTAAAGTAGAGACACTACATACTGATATACCTGAACATCAGCAGGAGAGGACTCTTTAAAGTAGAGACACTACATACTGATATACACCTGGACACCAGCCGGAGAGGACTCTTTAAAGTAGAGACACTACATACTGATATACACCTGAACATCAGCAGGAGAGGACTCTTTAAAGTAGAGATACTACATACTGATATACACCTGAACATCAGCAGGAGAGGACTCTTTAAAGTAGAGACACTACATACTGATATACCTGAACATCAGCAGGAGAGGACTCTTTAAAGTAGAGACACTACATACTGATATACACCTGGACACCAGCCGGAGAGGACTCTTTAAAGTAGAGACACTACATACTGATATACACCTGAACATCAGCAGGAGAGGACTCTTTAAAGTAGAGACACTACATACTGATATACACCAGAACATCAGCAGGAGAGGACTCTTTAAAGTACAGACACTACATACTGATATACACCTGAACATCAGCAGGAGAGGACTCTTTAAAGTAGAGACACTACATACTGATATACACCAGAACATCAGCAAGAGAGGACTCTTTAAAGTACAGACACTACATACTGATATACACCTGAACATCAGCAGGAGAGGACTCTTTAAAGTAGAGACACTACATACTGATATACAGCTGAACATCAGCAGGAGAGGACTCTTTAAAGTAGAGACACTACATACTGATATACACCTGAACATCAGCAGGAGAGGACTCTTTAAAGTAGATACACTATATACTGATATACACCTGAACATCAGCAGGAGATGACTCTTTAAAGTAGAGACACTACATACTGATATACACCTGAACATCAGCAGGAGAGGACTCTTTAAAGTAGAGACACTACATACTGATATACACCTGAACATCAGCAGGAGAGGACTCTTTAAAGTAGAGACACTACATACTGATATACACCTGAACATCAGCAGGAGAGGACTCTTTAAAGTAGAGATACTACATACTGATATACACCTGAACATCAGCAGGAGAGGACTCTTTAAAGTAGAGACACTACATACTGATATACACCAGAACATCAGCAGGAGAGGACTCTTTAAAGTACAGACACTACATACTGATATACACCTGAACATCAGCAGGAGAGGACTCTTAAAGTAGAGACACTACATACTGATATACACCTGAACATCAGCAGGAGAGGACTCTTTAAAGTAGATACACTATATACTGATATACACCTGAACATCAGCAGGAGATGACTCTTTAAAGTAGAGACACTACATACTGATATACACCTGAACATCAGCAGGAGAGGACTCTTTAAAGTAGAGACACTACATACTGATATACACCTGAACATCAGCAGGAGAGGACTCTTTAAAGTAGAGACACTGCATACTGATATACACCTGAACATCAGCAGGAGAGGACTCTTTAAAGTAGAGATACTACATACTGATATACACCTGAACATCAGCAGGAGAGGACTCTTTAAAGTAGAGACACTACATACTGATATACCTGAACATCAGCAGGAGAGGACTCTTTAAAGTAGAGACACTACATACTGATATACACCTGGACACCAGCCGGAGAGGACTCTTTAAAGTAGAGACACTACATACTGATATACACCTGAACATCAGCAGGAGAGGACTCTTTAAAGTAGATACACTATATACTGATATACACCTGAACATCAGCAGGAGATGACTCTTTAAAGTAGAGACACTACATACTGATATACACCTGAACATCAGCAGGAGAGGACTCTTTAAAGTAGAGACACTACATACTGATATACCTGAACATCAGCAGGAGAGGACTCTTTAAAGTAGAGACACTACATACACCTGAACATCAGCAGGAGAGGACTCTTTAAAGTAGAGACACTGCATACTGATATACACCTGAACATCAGCAGGAGAGGACTCTTTAAAGTAGAGATACTACATACTGATATACACCTGAACATCAGCAGGAGAGGACTCTTTAAAGTAGAGACACTACATACTGATATACCTGAACATCAGCAGGAGAGGACTCTTTAAAGTAGAGACACTACATACTGATATACACCTGGACACCAGCCGGAGAGGACTCTTTAAAGTAGAGACACTACATACTGATATACACCTGAACATCAGCAGGAGAGGACTCTTTAAAGTAGATACACTATATACTGATATACACCTGAACATCAGCAGGAGATGACTCTTTAAAGTAGAGACACTACATACTGATATACACCTGAACATCAGCAGGAGAGGACTCTTTAAAGTAGAGACACTACATACTGATATACACCTGAACATCAGCAGGAGAGGACTCTTTAAAGTAGAGATACTACATACTGATATACACCTGAACATCAGCAGGAGAGGACTCTTTAAAGTAGAGACACTACATACTGATATACACCAGAACATCAGCAGGAGAGGACTCTTTAAAGTACAGACACTACATACTGATATACACCTGAACATCAGCAGGAGAGGACTCTTTAAAGTAGAGACACTACATACTGATATACACCTGAACATCAGCAGGAGAGGACTCTTTAAAGTAGAGACACTACATACTGATATACACCTGAACATCAGCATGAGAGGACTATTTAAAGTAGAGACACTACATACTGATATACACCTGAACATCAGCAGGAGAGGACTCTTTAAAGTAGAGACACTACATACTGATATACACCTGAACATCAGCAGGAGAGGACTCTTTAAAGTAGATACACTATATACTGATATACACCTGAACATCAGCAGGAGATGACTCTTTAAAGTAGAGACACTACATACTGATATACACCTGAACATCAGCAGGAGAGGACTCTTTAAAGTAGAGACACTACATACTGATATACACCTGAACATCAGCAGGAGAGGACTCTTTAAAGTAGAGACACTACATACTGATATACACCTGAACATCAGCAGGAGAGGACTCTTTAAAGTAGAGATACTACATACTGATATACACCTGAACATCAGCAGGAGAGGACTCTTTAAAGTAGAGACACTACATACAGATATACACCTGAACATTAGCAGGAGAGGACTCTTTAAAGTAGAGACACTACATACTGATATACATCTGAACATCAGCAGGAGAGGACTCTTTAAAGTAGAGACACTACATACTGATATACACCTGAACATCAGCAGGAGAGGACTCTTTAAAGTAGAGACACTACATACGGATATACACCTGATCATCAGCAGGAGAGGACTATTTAAAGTAGAGACACTACATACTGATATACACCTGAACATCAGCAGGAGAGGACTCTTTAAAGTAGAGACACTACATACTGATATACAGCTGAACATCAGCAGGAGAGGACTCTTTAAAGTAGAGACACTACATACTGATATACACCTGAACATCAGCATGAGAGGGACTATTTAAAGTAGAGACACTACATACTGATATACACCTGAACATCAGCAGGAGAGGACTCTTTAAAGTAGAGACACTACATACTGATATACACCTGAACATCAGCAGGAGAGGACTCTTTAAAGTAGAGACACTACATACTGATATACACCTGAACATCAGCAGGAGAGGACTCTTTAAAGTAGAGACACTACATACTGATATACACCTGAACATCAGCAGGAGAGGACTCTTTAAAGTAGAGACACTACATACTGATATACACCTGAACATCAGCAGGAGAGGACTCTTTAAAGTAGAGATACTACATACTGATATACACCTGAACATCAGCAGGAGAGAACTCTTTAAAGTAGAGACACTACATACTGATATACACCTGAACATCAGCAGGAGAGGACTCTTTAAAGTAGAGATACTACATACTGATATACACTTGAACATCAGCAGGAGAGAACTCTTTAAAGTAGAGACACTACATACTGATATACACCTGAACATCAGCAGGAGAGGACTCTTTAAAGTAGAGATACTACATACTGATATACACCTGAACATAAGCAGGAGAGGACTCTTTAAAGTAGAGACACCACCTACTGATATACACCTGAACATCAGCAGGAGAGGACTCTTTAAAGTAGAGACACTACATACTGATATACACCTGAACATCAGCAGGAGAGGACTCTTTAAAAGTAGAGACACTACATACTGATATACACCTGAACATCAGCAGGAGAGGACTCTTTAAAGTAGAGGACACTACATACTGATATACACCTGAACACAGCAGGAGAGGACTCTTAAAAGTAGAGACACTTACATACTGATAACACCTGAACATCAGCAGGAGAGGACTCTTAAAGTAGAGGCACTACATACTGATATACACCTGAACATCAGCAGGAGAGGACTCTTTAAAGTAGAGACACTACATACTGATATACACCTGAAACATCAGCAGGAGAGGACTCTTTAAAGTAGAGACACTACTACTGATATACACCTGAACATCAGCAGGAGAGGACTCTTTAAAGTGAGAGACACTACATACTGATACTACACCTGAAACATCAGCAGGAGAGGACCTCTTTAAAGTAGAGATACTACATACTGATATACACTGAACATCAGCAGGAGAGGACTCTTTAAAGTAGAGACACTACATACTGATATACACCTGAACATCAGCAGGAGAGGACTCTTTAAAGTAGAGATACTACATACTGATATACACCTGAACATCAGCAGGAGTGTGGTGGCGTTTAATCCTTGTCTACCATTTAATAGCCACCTCTATCGGGGTTGTGGGTTTTGACGCGCCTCTCTTTGTTTCCAAACAATTCAGCGGAGATCGTAGTTGAATCAGATGAGCTTTATTCACTGATCCACACGGTGCATACAGGAGGACACATTTCTTCGCTTCATAGTAACTCAAAAGTGTATCATTTTCCAAAGTAACAAAAGAAACACGGTCAAAAGACTTTTCCATTTCCCCGTCTATCACCCCCAGCTGTGTCCTATCAACCTACCATATATAGGCATAGCCATGCACGTGATACTGACGCACATATAACAAATAATAAGTGAGCCTTAAATTAATGCATTTTAAACCATAATGTGACTCACAAAAATAGCCGATAATTTACAGTATAATCTAATTTATATTATTATTAAGCCCAACATTCAGACAATAATAACAAAAGGTAAAATGGCTCTAACATACCAGCCCCTAATTGCTTATTACATAGCAATTACCAATAATAGTACATCAACAGAGTCATTTTAACAAAACATAACGTCCATCCGTAGCATATTTGTATACTTAAGTCCATAGTATATTGTATACTTTCAAGTCCATGTAAGACTAGTACTGGAGTGTGTAGGTCTAGTACTAATTGTCTGTAATGGTCTGCGTTCAAAAGGCAGCCTTTGATGGGGAGGGGGTAGGAGACCAAGAGTCCAGTCCTTTGGTCTAACAGTCAGAGGTGCACGTGACTGAAAGGCTAAGGCTTAGTAGGCTCAGTCTGTCGCCTCCAGGAGCAGACATAACTTAGTTATGGGTCTTTCGATCGTACTTGTCTTGGTTTTAACCAGGACACTCCTAACAAGTCCTTTTGAACCAGGAAGGGTCTTAACTACGCGTCCCAGGAGCCAAGTGTTCCTCGGTGCGTTCTCATCAATGATGACGACCAGGTCTCCGGGGGTGAAGTTTCTTTTGATAGTATTCCATTTGTGCCGTTCTTGCATCAAAGGAAGATATTCCCTGGTCCAGCGCTTCCAAAACAGGTCAGCAAGGTACTGCACCTGTTTCCATCTTCTCTGTGAGTACAGATCCTCTCTCTGAAAGAGTCCTGGGGGCAAGATTGGATTTGTTCTTAACTGAAGTAGGTGATTAGGTGTGAGGGGTTCAAGGTCGTTTGGGTCGTTTGTCACTGTTGTGATTGGCCTATCGTTCATTATTGCCTCAACCTCACACAAGGCTGTGTGCAGAGCATCATCATCCAATGTTTGTTCCTTCAGGACAGAATGGAGGATCTTTTTAACCAGTCGTATTAGCCTCTCCCACACTCCGCCATGGTGAGCTCCGGAGGGGGGATTGAATGTCCAATCAATTCCTTCTTTGAGTAGTGTTTGCTTGATTTTGTTGTTATCCAGTTGTTTTACAGACTCCTCCAGTTCCTTTTGTGTGCCGATGAAGTTGGTGCCTCGATCTGTTCTGATGCTCTTTATTGTGCCACGACGACAGATGAATCGACGAAGAGCGTTTATGCATGCAGCTGTATCCAAATGACTGGCAACTTCCAGGTGGACAGCACGGCTTACCAGGCAGGTAAAGATTACTCCCCATCTTTTGACATGAGCTCGGCCACGTTTCACCTCGATGGGTCCAAAATAGTCTATGCCTACATGAGTGAAAGGTGGAAGATCAGGTGTTATTCGATCAAGTGGGAGATCGGCCATTTTCTGCTCTCCAGCTCTAGCCTGTAGGCGTCTGCAAAACACAGTTCTTTATGATCCTCCTTGCTGAAGAGTTAGCAGCGGATAGCCAGTAACGTTGATGGAGTTTGGAGAGCATGTGACCTCTTCCTGAGTGACCAACTTGATTATGGATGTGGCTTAATATCAACTTGGAGATATTAGAATGTTTCGGTAGAATCATTGGATGTTTGACCTCAGTTGGCATAGCCATCTTTCTAGTTCTTCCTCCAACTCTCAGAAGCCCGGCATCAATGATAGGGTCCAGCTTGTATAGGGAGCTTCCTCTATTGCACTGTTTTCCTTTTTCCAGCAAGGCAATTTCCTCTTTGAAATGCTGTCTCTGCTCGTGGCAAATAATGGCTTTTTCAGCAGTTTCTGTGTCCTCTACTGAAAGTCTTAGTGCATTAGCTGTAGGCATATTGAGCAGAAGCATCTGATCCTTCAGTCTCTTTCCTTTATCCTGCCTTGCTCCAAGATCAGTGGAGTCATCTTTTCTTTTTTCTCTCATCTGCAGGAGGATTGTCTTTAATTTCATTATCCATGCAACAGCTCTTTTTAGGTCATTCCATGAAGAATAATAGTCCAAGAGCTTACTTGTTGGAGTTTTTTCCATCTTACATGTGACAATGCTGGTGACAATCGCTTCTTTGCGTACTTCAGGGTCATCTGGAAGGAGAGAACCAAGTTCTTTTGGAATACTTGGCCACTGTGCTTCAGATTTCTTCAAGAATTCTGGACCCTGAAGCCATCCTTTTGAACTGTAAAAGGATTCAATGCTCAGTCCTCTTGAAGCGTCATCAGCGGGGTTGTTTTTGGTGTCTACAAACCGCCACTGGTTCACTTTTGTGAGGTTATGAATAACAGCAATCCGGTTTGCCACGAAAGTGTGGAACCTCTTAGTCCTGTTTCGAATATATTTCAGTACTGACTGGCTGTCAGTCCACAATACTGATTCCAAAAGCTCTCCTTGTAGCTCTGATCGGAGCATTTTGTCCATTCGTGCAGCCAATGTAGCAGCAGTGAGTTCCAACCTTGGAATTGTCATGACTTTTAGTGGGGTAACTCTTGATTTTCCCATCACAAAGGCTACGTGTACCTCCTCCATGTCATTGGTGAATCTCAGGTAACTTGCGGTACCGTATCCTTCTTCACTTGCATCACAAAAGGTGTGTAGCTGTGCAGTTTTCACTCTTCCAAAGTTCTTGGGTTTTACACACCTGTCAATTTGGAATCTTGCCAGCTGGTCTAAATCCTTGAGCCATTTCTGCCATGGTTTTGAGAGTTCCACCTGAATTTCTTCATCCCATCCATATTGGGCTTTACAGAGTAATCGAAGTATTTGCCTTGCCTTCAATATGAAAGGGGCGAGAAGACCAAGAGGATCGTACACAGAGCTGACAGTGGAAAGTATACTCCTTCTTGTAAGGGTTTTGTTGTTCACAGTCACACGGAAACTGAATATATCATTTTCAATGTCCCAGTACATCCCTAGTGCTCTTTCATGTGGCAGCTTATCCCTGTCCAGATCCAAGTTTTTCACCTGTTTAGCCTTGTCTTCATCAGGGATGGATTCTAGCACCACTCGACTATTACTTATCCATTTCGTCAGTTTGAATCCACCAAGGGAACACATTTCTCTGAGAGACCTAATAAGGCTTATAGCTTGATTTTCTCTTGCTAGCGACTTGAGGCAATCATCCACATAGAAATTTGATTTGATTGTTTCTGCCACTTCTCCATCAAATTTACCACAGTTGTCCTCAGCTGTTCTTCGCAATGCAAAGTTTGCGCAGCTTGGAGAGGAAACAGCTCCGAAGAGATGGACCCTCATCCGGTATTCCTCCAGATTTGTGCTGGTTTCTCCTTCAGGCCACCACAGGAATCTCAGCAAGTTTATGTTCTCCTCGTTTACACGCACTTGGTGAAACATCCCCTCAATATCTGCCATAATGGCGATGGGCTCTTGACGGAACCTGAGTAGAACACCAATCAATGAGTTTGCCAAGTCAGGGCCCTGAAGGAGTACACTGTTGAGGGATTTGCCTTTATAGGATGATGCACAATCAAAGACCACACGGATCGTTTTTTTACGTTTATGATAGACACCATGATGGGGTATATACCACACTTTGCCGTTTTCCACATGTAGATCGTCCGATGGTACTTTCTCTGCATATCCTTTTTTGATAATGTCACTCATAAAGCCTTTATACTCAGCTGCATAGGTCTGATCCTTCTGGAATTTCCTTTTTAGTGACATTGCTCGTTGCTCTGCCATTGGCGGTTGTTTGGCATGATAATGTTTGGATTATCTAGAGGAAGAGGTAAATTGTAGTGGCCATCTTTAAGAGAAACCGAGCTTGATACAATCTGCATGAACTTTCGGTCATCAGCTGACATTTGTCTTTCCTCTTCATACTCTTTCTCTGGAAAGTCGTTAATATATTGTCTTTCAATTAGCTTCTCAAGGTGAACAATTGAGATCCTGTTCACTAATGCCACAGGGGTTTCATCATCCAGATCTGTGGTAGCATTTAGTGGACCATTAACGACCCATCCTAACAGTGTTTTCACTGCATATGGGCCATTTCCTTGGCTATTTATAACTCTCCATGGTTCCATAGCCTTTGGAGTATTTACTCCAATAAGAAGTCCCACGTCAGCATCTATTTCTTTTATTTGGATGTCCTGCAGATAAGGCCATTTCTTGAGGTCCGCCTGGGTGAGAATGTTTCTTTTGGTAACAGGGATTTTGTTCTGAGTGTAAACCTTGGGCAAGTTTATATATGTGCCATCTTCCATATGTCCCACTTCTAGACCTGTTACCTCAAAACTCCTGACTGTTTTCTCTGTTCCCATCGTTTGAAGAAGGACTTCAGTTCTCCGTCCTCTAGCACCAAGCCGCCTCATGAGCCCTTCTGTGCAAAATGTGTCGGTACTACCAGGGTCCAGGAATGCATAGGTCAGTATGCTTTTATTTCCATGGCAGAGTTTCACCTTCACTGGCACTATGGCAAGTATGCTGTCTTTACCAGCCCCGATTCCTTCACCTTCTCCTACTGAAACAAGAGCACTGCTGATGGATGTCTCATCAGGCCTTGCTCCCCCACTCTGCTGCTCTGCCTTCCCATGTTTAAAGTTCTCAGTTTCAGGCTTTGAAGATCTTTTAATGTGCAGAATAGTTGGGTGCTTAGCATGACAGATTTGACAGGTCATTCTCCTGTTACAGTTCCTGCTCAAGTGCCCCACCTTCAGGCAGCCAAAGCATAGTCCCTTCTCTTTCAGAAACTCAATTTTAGCTTCATGAGATACTGAATGTATTTTATGGCATTCAGCTAAAGGATGTTTACTTGTACAAAAAGTACATGAGGTGTCATTGTTAGTGGAGGAAATGTAGCTTTTAACAGGATATTTGTCTTCTTTGAGTTTCTCTGCACGCCTGTCTGACACTATAGCCACTGTGGTTGCAAAACTGCTCCCTTTGCTCTTATTTCGATATGGATCAACAAGAGTCTTGGTCTTGAAAGCCGCCTTTGTACTGTTAAGTTGATCGGGAATGTCACCAAAGAGAGGGTCTTGAAGTATTCTAGCTTGTCTTTCAATAAATACAACAAGGTCAGGTAATCTTGCTCTTTCATGGCTCCGCTCCAGAATATCACAAGCTGCTGTTCTCCACTTCTCCCTTAGTTTGTAAGGTAGCTTTGAAAGAATGAGCCGTAGGTTGGATAGCAGGTCCAGCTCCTCCATGTTCTGCAGATCCCTCATTGCATTACAGCAGCCTCTCAGAAAAAGTGCATAACAGTGCAGTGACTTTCCATCCTCTGCCTTTATAGTGTTCCAGTTGAGAGCTTTTCCCATATATGCGCTTGCTATCTTGAGCTCATCTCCAAAATGCACTTTTAGCAGTCTCTTAGCTTCAGCAAAGCCACTATTAGCATCCATGTGAAGGCAGCTTCTCACCAGTTCCCTGCAGGATCCCGAAGTATATTGTTCCAGGTAATATAATCGATCCTGGTTACTGGTGGTTTTCTCCTCAATGCTATGTTGAAATGCCCTCACAAATATTTGATAATTCAGGGGATTGCCATCAAAGACTGGGATTTCCCTAGTGGGCAGTGATGCTTGTTTTTGTTGAAGTACAAGTAAATTAACAATGTCATTTTGTCTTTGCATCACAGTCAGGAAATTGTCATTAGTATTTGTCCCTGTAATTCCTGCATCTCTAGCTGTTTGTTGAGAGCTTTGATTTGCATTATCAATATTTTCTGGTGGTCTTGGTTGTTGGTGTATAAGCCTTTGAAGTGGTGTCTTGGGAATGGATCCGAACTCAGCAAAGGAAATTGGAGACGGCTCTGCATCCATTGACATATGTGTTTTTAATCTGTAGTCCTTTAAATAGTCATTCATGCCATCATATTTTCCTTGTGTTGGATTTTGTGAACCAGTCTCAAAGTGCTCCAGGACTTTCATTTTTGCATCAGATTCAGCTAGGCTGACTTCCATTTCTATCCGTTCGGATCTAGCTTGCAGTTGAGCTTGCAGTTGAGCCTTTTCCATTTCAAGTGCATGCTTTTCCTTTAATCCTGCTGCCCGGGCAAGGAGGGCAGCTCTTTCTGTGGCCATTTTGAGGTGGATTGAAGAAGCAGAAGAAGTTGCTGATCCTGCTTTTGAGCTCCTCCTGGTTGATGCATTGGAAACACTGTCATGGGGTTCAATCAGTATCTGAGGATCCATTTGAGAGCTTTTCCACATCCTTAAGGAAATTCGTGAATGCAGACATTTTTGGTTCATACCAATCTATTCTCTCAGTTTCCCTTATTTCCTCAGATAAAAGCATTTGAACAATTCCATGACATTCCATAAATTCATTGAGTAACATCTTGAACGTTGCAACAGCTTCATCCACCTTTTCCACATCTCCACCTCGCACCAGTAATGGGTTAATTTCATTCATTCTGCGGGTGCATGCTCCAAGCTTTCCTCTTCGCGATTGGCTGAGAGTTTTAAATCTCTCCTCTGCCGCAGCAACATCAGCTGGAGGTTTTTCAGGATCCATTGTTTATTTGAGTTTTTCTTCACTTAATCCACATGAAATAAAGTCATTAATATTTCCAAGAACAGCTCTTCGCGAGTCCTGTTTTTGTGCCAAATATTCCTTTAACGTCCGCTTCCTGGCTGCGTGATAGTTCGTTAATGCATTTCATTGTTTAAGCATTCCAACAGCAATTGCGGATTATCTTCAGTAAGCATCAGGATATCACTGGATGGATTTCCAGTTTCGTTTTGTCAAACATCCGTAACTATGCACACATCAGTACTTGCATTGTTTGACGAAGCGATCCCGTTGTAAACAGCGTCTCATTCATAAGTTCCGGGCCGGCGTGGTTTACTCACGGCCTCCTCCTCGGCACTTTAGAACGTCCGTTCGCTGTTTCCAAAGCAGAGCTGAAATCCACACGAATCCTGTGCTTGTCCTTCGAAGTCTTTATCCACAGTTTACGGAGTCTTTTGACTATTGTGGTGGCGTTTTAATCCTTGTCTACCATTTAATAGCCACCTCTATCGGGGTTGTGGGTTTTGACGCGCCTCTCTTTGTTTCCAAACAATTCAGCGGAGATCGTAGTTGAATCAGATGAGCTTTATTCACTGATCCACACGGTGCATACAGGAGGACACATTTCTTCGCTTCATAGTAACTCAAAAGTGTATCATTTTCCAAAGTAACAAAAAGAACACGGTCAAAAGACTTTTCCATTTCCCCGTCTATCACCCCCAGCTGTGTCCTATCAACCTACCATATATAGGCATAGCCATGCACGTGATACTGACGCACATATAACAAATAATAAGTGAGCCTTAAATTAATGCATTTTAAACCATAATGTGACTCACAAAAATAGCCGATAATTTACAGTATAATCTAATTTATATTATTATTAAGCCCAACATTCAGACAATAATAACAAAAGGTAAAATGGCTCTAACAAGGAGAGAACTCTTTAAAGTAGAGACACTACATACTGATATACACCTGAACATCAGCAGGAGAGGACTCTTTAAAGTAGAGATACTACATACTGATATACACCTGAACATCAGCAGGAGAGGACTCTTTAAAGTAGAGACACCACCTACTGATATACACCTGAACATCAGCAGGAGAGGACTCTTTAAAGTAGAGACACTACATACTGATATACACCTGAACATCAGCAGGAGAGGACTCTTTAAAAGTAGAGACACTACATACTGATATACACCTGAACATCAGCAGGAGAGGACTCTTTAAAGTAGAGACACTACATACTGATATACACCTGAACATCAGCAGGAGAGGACTCTTTAAAGTAGAGACACTACATACTGATATACACCTGAACATCAGCAGGAGAGGACTCTTTAAAGTAGAGGCACTACATACTGATATACACCTGAACATCAGCAGGAGAGGACTCTTTAAAGTAGAGACACTACATACTGATATACACCTGAACATCAGCAGGAGAGGACTCTTTAAAGTAGAGGCACTACATACTGATATACACCTGAACATCAGCAGGAGAGGACTCTTTAAAGACATTGTTTTGTTTTTTGACTTTTTTCCCATGTGAAGGATCTGAGTAATATAGTACAGGGATTATTTGGAAGAGTTTGAGATTCCTAAAGGAGATAGAAAAAAGAACGACGCTAATGAAGTCTGACTGGAAAGTATTTTAAGACCTCGGCGATTAGAAAACCCTGCTGTTATGAAAGAGCTGGCAGTAAAAGGAGATGTTTGTTCTGTATGTGAACATGCGTGTTAATGTTCTGAACACATGTTCCTAACTGGCTGTAATTGTAAATTATGACATAAAAACGTGTTAACCTGAGTTTACCTGTGAGGAGAGTACGTGTTGGAAAAATACTAAAAGCAACGTTAGAACAAGATGAACAGATCGGGAAAGAGACAAAAAAAGACCCATGATGTATTTGTTAAGTCATATCTTGATAACAACTAACTTTGTCTGATTAAAAATGTATATTACACTATGGAACAGTGTGAACGTGGAGTGAGACTATGGAACAGTGTGAACGTGGAGTGAGACTATGGAACAGTGTGAACATGGAGTGAGACTATGGAACAGTGTGAACGTGGAGTGAGACGATGGAACAGTGTGAACGTGGAGTGAGCGTATGGAACAGTGTGAACGTGGAGTGAGACTATGGAACAGTGTGAACGTGGAGTGAGACTATGGAACAGTGTGAACGTGGAGTGAGACTATGGAACAGTTTGAACGTGGAGTGAGACTAATGGAACAGTTGTGAACGTGGAGTGAGACTATGGAACAGTGTGAACGTGGAGTGAGACTATGGAACAGTGTGAACGTGGAGTGAGACTATGGAACAGTGTGAACGTGGAGTGAGACTATGGAACAGTGTGAACGTGGAGTGAGACTATGGACAGTGGTGAACGTGGAGTGAGAATATGGAACAGTGTGGAACGTTGAGTGAGACTATGGAACAGTGTGAACGTGGAGTGAGACTATGGAACAGTGTGAACGTGGAGTGAGACTATGGAACAGTGTGAACGTGGAGTGAGACTATGGAAGGACTCGGGTGGTTGAGTACGTGGAGTGAGACTATGGAACAGTGTGAACGTGGAGTGAGACTATGGAACAGTGTGAACGTGGAGTGAGACTATGGAACAGTGTTAACGTGGAGTGAGACTATGGAACAGTGTGAACTGGAGTGAGAAGATGGAACAGTGTGAACGTGGAGTGAGACTATGGAACATGTGAACGTGGAGTGAGACTATGGAGTGAGACTATGGAACAGTGTGAACGTGGAGTGAGACTATGGAACAGTGTGAACGTGGAGTGAGACTATGGAACAGTGTGAACGTGGAGTGAGACTATGGAACAGTGTGAACGTGGAGTGAGACTATGGAACAGTGTGAACGTGGAGTGAGACTATGGAACAGTGTGAACGTGGAGTGAGAAGATGGAACAGTGTGAACGTGGAGTGAGACTATGAACAGTGTGAACGTGGAGTGAGACTATGGAACAGTGTGAACGTGGAGTGAGACTATGGAACAGTGTGGAACGTGGAGTGAGACTATGGAACAGTGTGAAACGTGGAGTGAGAAGATGGAACAGTGTGAGACGTGGAGTGAGACTATGGAACAGTGTGAACGTGGAGTGAGAAAGATGGAACAGTGTGAACGTTGGAGTGAGACTATGGAACAGTGTGAACGTGGAGTGAGACTATGGAACAGTGTGAACGTGGAGTGAGAAGATGGAACAGTGTGAACGTGGAGTGAGACTATGGAACAGTGTGAACGTGGAGTGAGACTATGGAACAGTGTGAACGTGGAGTGAGACGATGGAACAGTGTGAACGTGGAGTGAGACTACGGAACAGTGTGAACGTGGAATGAGACGATGGAACAGTGTGAACGTGGAGTGAGACTATGGAACAGTGTGAACGTGGAGTGAGACTATGGAACAGTGTGAACGTGGAGTGAGACTATGGAACAGTGTGAACGTGGAATGAGACTATGGAACAGTGTGAACGTGGAGTGAGACTATGGAACAGTGTGAACGTGGAGTGAGACGATGGAACAGTGTGAACGTGGAGCTAAAGCGATGTCCAGACATGAACCAGTTCAAGAGGAAATACAGAGAAATTATTTCTCGAGGTACAGGGATGGGGAAGGTGTTTGACTATGTGTATGTGTGTGAGTATGTAAGTGTGTGTATATGTATATGTGCATATATGTATATGTGTATGTGTGTGTGTGTGTGTGTGTGTGTGTGTGTGTGTGTGTGTGTGTGTGTGTGTGTGTGTATGTATGTGTGTGTACATATGTGTATATGTATATATGTCAATCAACAGGTAAAGCAGATTAATAATAATAATAATAATGAATAATAACGATAATTATTGCAGATTATAGAATATAAATAAATCATTTAGGGACAAGGGGGTGAGATTAAATAACTTATACTTCTTCTCACTCCTTTTCGAAAACCAGATGTGGGACTGTTTATGTTGCTAATGCTGTTGTTGTTGTTGTTGTTGTTGTAAATGTCACTTTTTGTATTGATTTCTCTTACATGACTATGCACTGCAACATTTGTTTTGTTTTGTAATTATTTATTTGACTTGTTCGAAATAAAATCTATCTATCAATCAATATTCATTTCACATGTTCTTGATCTCATCCTCATTTTTCCTGCAGTCCAAGTGTCACTATCACATGATTGAAACTACATGTCTAAGAAAGGTAGGAGTGCTGATGACCTAAAAATAAATAAGTAGGTTAACACATACAGGGAATTTGTCTGTTTTTGGTGCTTATCACAACACAAGGGCAGCCATCTTAGTATGCTATATCTCTCCAGAGACTAGTTCATAAAGGTCAGATAAGATAAGAGGTCATTTATTGATCCCAAATTGGGAAATGTTTGCGTTGCAGCAGCATAAAAAACATCAAAACTAAACAAGGCATTGCACATAAGTAGACATTAAGGAGTAGAAATATACAATACTAGAATTTAGACATCTCAAAATAGAATTAAAAAGTAGAAAAATAGACAGTAGGCCGTGAAGATAAATAATCTATAAACTCTGACAATAAAACACTATTGAAGGGCTTTAGACACGATATAAAGCAGGATATATTAACATTAAGAGTGTGGGGAATGCAATGACATCCAGCCAGGCAAAAGAAAACGACAGCATCGAAACTCCAAGAAAATACAAGTAACAGCCAGGCAGAAAATACATTTCTCTGGAAACACAATTAAGAAAGCAGTTCAGTTGTATGCTAACAGAAGGCTCACTGTTGGATGTCATTTAGAAAACATCTGGTCATTAGAAAATATTGTCTGGTCTTTAAAGTACGAACAGTTGTCTGTAAATCATTTTCGGAAGAAGGGGTTATTATTTCATGAAAACAAATACATGGATGATTCCGCAATGTTCTGTGCAAGAAACAATAATAATCACTACTTTGAATTAAGGATGTTTCATTCATTCAAATTCCTTAAAATGTTTGCCTTTTATTAACTAAACTTTAATTTTGTATAAATTAGTTCTATTGACCATACATTCTAAAAATCTAAGTGAGAAAATGGTGGTAATAATAAGTCAAAATTAGTTTAGCTTGTTATGTTTAACACATATTAAAGTTATGATTTATACTATGCTTTATATACAGTCAAATTGGGAGGACAACACAAAGCTTAACAGCCTTCTGTCACGATTCTTATGTCATGTCACGGTTTTAGTTTGGTGTGTCTGGTAATGGGTTTTTCCTGTTCTGTTCTCCCTGTGTTTTCCTCCCTGTCCTTAGTTTCCCTGGTGTGTCTAATTGTCTGATTGTGTTCACCTGTACCTCTTGTGTGTCTCCTGTGCTCATCAGCACCAGCCCCGCCCCTGATTGTTTTCACCTGTGTCTTGTTGTTGTGTGTTTCAATTCCCCTGTCTCCCAGTGTTCAGTTCGTCTTGTCTCTTGCCATGGTCAGGTCTATGCTCTCTTTGAGCTCTTGAAAAGTTTTTCGATAGTAATCATTTTTTGTTCATCTTGCTTTTTTGGAAAAAATAAAGTATCTTACTAATACTTTACCTCTGTCTCCCGGGTCGTGCAATTGGGTCCTATATCCTGAGTGTCTGAGTTCATAACACCTTCCAATGAGAGTTCATAATCGCAACAAAAATGTACCTCAAAATTAACCCGGCAACTACAAAAAAAAGCATTTTAAAAGTGATGTTGGTCCATAAATTACGTTCGTATTATTGTCATACATGCTCGTGTGTGAGATTATTGAAAAACACATGCAATTTAATTTTAAAAAGCAGCATTTTCTGACCGTTTTCCTCCTGTTTGTCAGACTGACTTTTATCAAGACTAGTTAGCTATGTTTCAAACTGTTTTCCTTTGAAGTAGAAATATCCCCCCCCCCTGCTTAATGGCACCATGCTCATTGTAAAACAGTGTTTTCTTCCCAATTATTTAAGAGTTTTATGTTAATGCTTTATTCCTAATAACAGGGTTTGATACGGAGTCACAGAGCAGCTTTTTCTCCTGAAAGCTTCGTGGTTCTCTCACACATATGTTGAAACCCTCATAAAGTGCAGAGTTTATGTGAAGCGCTCTCAAAGAACAGACTTCAGAATGACTGCATCCCTCACATCCGTTTATGAAATGAATGACCTCATGTTTCGTGTTTACGGAGCGTCGCAGTCTGTAATAAGTTTGATCTAAAGGGACTGAAATGATGATGATTAGTTTTACATGTGCAGCAGGTACACTGTTTCTACATGAGCCCATTTAATCACATTGCATCCCTTTAACAGGCATGAGGTCACCTCTGCTGGAAATAAAGGATTATATCATTACGCTATCAAACTGTAAAACTCTGCCGTAACTTCAAAAACCACATGACACATGTTTTAAACGTGTAAACTCACAGGGTCTGCTTTCTGCAGGAAGCCTGATTAGATTTGACTTAGCTCTAGTTCTGTAGAATCAAATCAGACCCGATGCAAGGTTTATACAAATCTAATCAAAATCCCAATATGGGTGGAACCTTTCCATAAATATCTTTACATTTCTTTACTTCATATTCAAACTGAATCTAATGTGTGCCTGGGTGTTACAGCTGGCGATGGACACCTGGGTGCAGTTTGTGCCATACATGTCACATGTTAGCAGGGACGTGCACAGACATTTGGAGGGGCTATTGCTCTAAACTGGAAGAAGGGCCTCCCCCCCGATAAACAACATAAGACCTTTTGAAAATTGTAACTTGTTTTTAATGTAAAAGACATCAAACGATTATTACATCAACTCAATTGAACTGTAATTCACATCTCATAACAAAATAAGCGAAGGCGACTACTTGCATTCGGTAACTTGTTTTTAAAAATGAAAACCAGGGGACTTTTTTTTGTTGCGGTCCATATCTCATCAAAAAGATCTAATGTTAGTAACTATTAAAGACAAAATGGGGACAATTCTGTTCTAATGTAGTTTGACCAGACCATTGTAACTGCTGTGCAGACATACTGATAAAATAGGGCCTCTAACTAATTACCTTAAAAAAACTCACTAATTAATTAAACCAGTTCAATACGCATTATTCTTATTCTTATCATTCTTTATGAGCGCAGTGACGGTCTAATTAATCTAATTACTTATTTATTTAGTAATCCATAACTTAGTAACAGAGATGGTCAAACTAAAGTAGAGACATGGCAGAAATCCTACAATGAAGCGGGACAGTGAGAGAGGGCGATCAAGAGAAGAGAGCGAGCGGTGAGGCAGTTTACAGATGAGAAGACACAGAAAGACAGAAGCTCAACAACAAGTATATTTAGGTGTTTGTTTGTAAATAACCGACGGTATCAAGAGGAAGTAAAGTCCCCTGGTTTGTCCCTTATACCCTAACTGCCATGAGACAACTCAAAGTCAAGTTTCCAAAATCCGACACTGAGGTGGTCTTAACGCACCGGCAGATGACAGCGCTGACAAAGTGTGTTTCCCGCAGCGAGACGCTACCATACTAATTGTGGGCTCATCATGTTGATTCGGCCACAACAGAAAAAAGAAAAACAAACTCTCTCTCCAGAGGGGCAGGTCAGCCAAGAAGGCCAAACGGGCCGTTGCCCGGGCAACATTAGCCCGTACCTGTGCACGTCCCTGCATGTTAGACGCTTTTATCCATAGCGACTTACATACTCAATACTGTGGGCAATCCCCACAGGAGCCATTTGGGGTGAAGAGTCTCAGGGACACAACGACATGCTGACTGCAGTGGGGTTTGAACCTGTGCCCCCCTGATCCCAACACAAACGCACTAGGCCACTGTGCCACACGCCTCCTCTATATAAATAGCATTGTTAGCTATGGACACTATGGGTTACTATTAGGGATGGGTATCGTTTTCAATTGATCGATTCCGATTCCGGTTCTGCTTATCGATTCCCCGTTTCGATTCCAAAATTGTAAAAGAAAGAGGTCAAACGTTTAACTGACATTTTTACAAATAAAAAATATACATGCAATTCAAATGTGTATGGTTTAGGGCAGTGGTTCCCAAACTTTTTCAGTCGGGCCCCCCTTGGGTAATTGGAAATATTTTCGAGACTCCCCCCAACCCGGTTCCATCTATATTGGTAGGATTAATTGTATATTGTTGTAAAAACATTACATTTTCTCTACTAATAATAAGAAGATACAAAGATCCAACTATCATTTTATATTTTATTATGGATTACACTTGAACTAAAGTGCTTGTAAGATACTGTGAATTAATTTGAACTAATTAAAACTGGTTGGCCTTCTTCCCTGAGTAGTAGATTTTTAAATTCAAATTTCTTTAAGGAAAATATATTAATGAACTTCTATTTCTACTTCAGGTTGCAAACGATCACATCACTTTAAGATTCCTATTCCACTATAGCCTATCAATGACTTGTGTGTGCTTGCTTTCCCTCGCAGATCTTCTCAAAGCGGGGCTGTTGTTTGGAGACTGCCCCTCTCAGTTCATTCTCAATGTTCAGATTTGATCTGAATTTCGTTTTGATGGCAGCAAGAAAAGCCGATCTCACACAAGTAGGATGTTGCAAAAGGCAGCATTATGCCCACAGCTCTCTGACCAATGAGATATTTTCGAGCAGTGTTTGTTTACAATTGAAGAATAATAATACATTTGATTTATATAGCACACTTTAAAAACAACGTCTTGCTTCACAAAGCTAAAAGGAGAAAATAATAAAATACAAAAATCTTCCCGCGCCCCCCCTGCAGTACCTCCGCGCCCCACCAGGGGTCGCACCCCACAGTTTGAAAACCACTGGTTTAGGGTGTATGGGTACCCGGTACCCGGCATTTTCTTATCGGTTCTCATCTGGAACCGAGTTTCGGTTCCCAACCCTAGTTACTATATACCAGAAAGGATGAAACTGATATAGATAATTACACATTTAACTATAATGAATACTGATTATAAGATATTAGGAAAATAGTAATGAATAAATGAACAGATAAACTAAAAGAAGACACCGGGTGCAAATAGCATCTGCCCTATTTGCTACAGGACAGAAATGTGAAAATGTCTGCAGGAAGTATCGAGGTAACAACAACAAAATCCTTGATTGGTAAAAGTCTTCTTTAAAGATCACACCACGAACATGTGAAACATATCTTTCACAGATAGAAGTTATTAATCCGTCTAACATCGTGATTCATATCGCAGTTGTGCAGCTCTGGACCAAATACACCAATAAGAGAACAAGTAGAAATGAGTGATGGGAATTACGGCTCTTTGAAGGGAGCCGGATCTTATGGCCCGTTCCTTTCCGAGAGCCGTTCAAAAGAGCCGTTTTTTTTTAAGTGGCGTGGAGATTATTTGTTGGCCCTGCTTCAAATGAATCTTGGCTTTACAAATGTTGCACTCCGCTTTATCGTTGCCTACGTTTTTGTTGAAGTGCATCCGAATGGCTGCTGCATTTTCGCATTTGGCAAATGTTTAAAAACACGTCGTCTACCAAGAACGGCTCTCACCAAGTACGACTCGGTTCCCTTCGTTCGTAACAAAGAGCCGTTCAAAAGAATCGGATCCTTCGTGAACGTTAAGGCCCGGACACACCAAGCTGACACCAAAGAACTGACCTGGACCTCCGACTGTTGCGTCGCCTCGCGTCTCTGCGTCTTGGCCATGTGTCGCACTGGAACCGCAAAGACTTCAGCCGACGGCCAAGAAGCACGTACGAACTGCACATGCGTGAGTGGCAATAACTCTCCTTACCAGCAGGCGGCGGTAGTGTGTATTCGTCATTCAAAAGAGGCAACAAACGGAAGACAGACTGCGTGATAACCGAGAGAAGAAGAACAGACTGCGTGATATAAACAAACAACAAATAGCGTTCCATTTTCTCTCTACAGCGAGAAGCTCACGGGGCTTTCCCGAACCTGTCGAGAGCTGGAGTTAAATGAAATCTCACATTTGCCTTCTTAAGGCGAGACACGGCAGGCAAAAACATCGTTTTTCAAGTACTGGTCAATTTTGAGATTTTGTGCTATTTTGATTCCATAACATGTTTTCTTTCAGGCTTTTGGAAGGAAAACGTACAAAATACACATTTAAGTGTTTATTTTACTATAGTTTGTCTATTTGCGTCTGTAGATTTCTCCTAAATTCACCAAAAGTTAGCATTCTAACGTAACATAAAGTACCGCGACCGCTGTGTGCACCATGTCAACAGAGGTATCGCTGGAAAGCTCCGTCTCTCCTGCACAATCTCATCTGATCCAAATATGGTCATTTCCTTTGTATCAGCAACCAATCGTGAAAGCACAAAGGGGTCTTAAACCAAGACGCGAAATCTCATTGGCTGGTGTCAATTTCTGACAACGTGATTCGTTCAGATGCGTGCTAAAACACTTCCTGGTTAGCTTTCCGCTAGAAATTGAAATCTCAAAATGCCAAAAGAACGGCGAAAAAAACGTTCACAGAGAAGACGACAACAATTGTCACTTGCACGAAGCAAGGTTATACAAAAAAAAATGACCCTGAACATGAAATACCTTCACGGAGTGCGTCGATGCGCAAGCTGTCATCCAAAGAACAGGAGGGTTTAGCTAGCGCCTCACTGCAATCTTTAAAGGTCGTTTTCTCAAAATGAGTTTTTTCTCCTACTCTGAGTTCGAAATTTCAACTTCAGTTGCACGTACATTCACCAAACCTTCCAGTTATATTCCTATCAATATTATGAAGGCTTTCACAGAAGGGTTTGTTCATATATCATTCATAGCCTGAATTATACAACATTGTACCTAAAAACATGGCGAAAATGGATATTTTAGGGCTGTTGACAATATTTTCTGATTTATGGAATGATAAAAAGAGATATCCAATATCCCTTCTGTAAAAGCCTTAGATGCTAATATGACTACAAAATGAAACAAGAATTTTGAATCTGGCTATATCCAAAGTTCAGATTTCGATTCCTGAAATGTGTTAAAATATGTGCATATTTAATGAGATAATGGATAATTTGCATATTTAAACATGCTATTTCAGAAAACTTGTAATACAAAAGACAATTGCCTTATTGTAAGTAATTAACTGGAGAAATTTCTAGCTGATACCTTTAAGTTAAAAAAATTACCCTATTCACCTGGGGTGTCTCGCCTTAATCGTTTGTTTGGGCCCTCACTTCCGTTTTCGCTTCTCATGCACTGATTCGCCAGCTGAACAGCCAATCAGAGTGATTTATTTTGCCGACAGCCGAAAAGACACGACGGGTGCGGGACACACCCAATCTGAGTAGGGCGTGTCGACGGCCATAATCGGCTTGGTGTGTCCGGGCCTTAACTTCACTACTAGAAATGCCGAATCAATTCATGGGACAAGAGCAGGTCAAGACATCAAATAAATAAGACATATTATATAAAATACAACAAAGCACTTGAAGCAGATTCAGTTATTGGAAGTCTGTAATGAATTGAATATCAAAGATAATCTCTAATGTAAATGTTCCCAGTGTCTCAGGCCCTGATCAAATGTGCTATATATTTAAAAAACTAATTAACCAAGAGGTGGGAAATCTGCTTAGCAACTAATAAGATAAACAGAACAAATTCAGGTGAGTGTGAAGTAAACAAGAGAAAATAAATCTGCTGCCTCACAAAACCAAGCCAGTAGTTTAATGCGTGCATCAAAACATGAACACAAACCACCTTCATTTCAGGCAATCAGCTAAAACCAGTCTTACCTCCTCTGCCTCAGTTTGGTGTTTGTCGTCGGTCAATCCAGAGAAAAATCTGCTCTCATTTTGAACCAGAGAATCTGCAGATGAATTCCATATCTTTGTGTGTTTTAATCCACTAAAGATTGGCACCAATTTGAGAGGAAATCATCCGTGTTTGGGTTATCTGTGCCTCCATCTTGAATGTTACGGAGCGTCCACACAGCAGCGTGCGTTGACGGTGGGCGTATCTGAAGCTCAGGGATTTTTTGCGAAGGCAACGCGACCAACAACCAATCACATGAATCTCCCGCCCCCGACATACAAGCAATAGCAAGTTAAAACGAGTAAAGTAAACTGGATATAAATCCCCAAACAGGCGAAAACCTACCAGTTTTCACCCACTGTCTCTGCCACCTCCCTCCATGCCTCGCTCCTCCGGTTTGTATCCCGGTAGATGAACAGAGACTGATCATTCAGCACCGGGTGACTCTACCGCTATAATGAATTTTCCCTCCATTTTTTTGAATATGAGGAAATGACCTGCGTAGTCTCTCCCAGCATACACGCGGTTTGATTGGCTAGTGCTTGTACTGGCAGATTTGCATAATAAACGGGATTTCATTGGCTGACGCCTCCGTCGAGGCGTCAAAAGTTGAACATTGCTCAACTTTTGAAGCCAGCAACGCTCCACGTCGCTTCCCAAATGCAAGTTCGGCTAAAAGTGACGTCACCCCATTCAAAGTGAATGGGCAGAAGCGTTGGAAGCTTCAACGCACGCCGCTGTGTGGACGGGCCGGGCCTGTGAGGGACAATTAAGTGAAGTGTAACAACAAGAGTCACTGACGAAAACCACAATAACAGCAACTTTGCACAAGGCAGGGAGTTACATATTAATTCAGGGTGTTTTTCTTTTAAAACAATTAAAGTTTTTGCAGCTTTTGTGTCATATAGCTCGGGTTCAACAACATGACATGAAATCATTTAGTTTATATTGTTATCCAAGCTACAACACAAACTATAACGTGACATCAAATATGTTACGCTGTACATTAATAGCCGTGTTATAATTCGTAGAGTTTTTCATTGCTGTTAAAAATACATTTGTAGCTCATCGATCACCTGAAAATCACTCCCACATGTCCATGCATCGTATTTAATGTTCCTCACCTTCCTGGGATGCTGATGCTCTTTAATCTCATGTTTCCTCTGTTTGTCTAAAATGATTTAAAACGTAATCTCCAGACCGAGAAAAAGGGAATAATATACATGTTTACATGAAGTGAAGCCTTCCATCAGTGCTGTGTACTCTGGGAATATCTCATGCACGTGTACTTCATTCAATGTCATGTACTGTGTGTAAACAGCAGGATCTACAGAGTACACACACACACACACACCACACACACACACACACACACACACACACACCCCACACACACACGCCAATGTGGAAAACAGAGACAGAGAACAGCGAGTATATGTTTGTTTTCATGTGTTTTCATACATTTTAATTGTTTGTTTTGTTAGCAAACAAATCATCCATGTTGACGTATAGCTAGCTCGATGCTAGTTAATGCTAACATGTGTCTTTATATGCTTGACATCACTCAGAGGTCATTTTGTGTCTCTTCGTAGTCTCTTGGTGTGTGTATGTGGTGTCTTTGTGGTCATGTTTGACTCTTTGCAGTTGTTGTGTGTCTCTGCTGTGATTTGTGTCTGTATATCTGGCTTTGGAGTCATTCTGTGATCTGTGATCTCGTGGTTATTTTTTGTCTGCTTTTTGACATCTCATTTGTCCTTATGGCCTTTTTTGTCTCCTCGAGGTCATTTGATATATTTTTCTTGTACATCTGTGGTCTCCTTGTTCTGCATCTTTGCAGTTATGTTAAAGGTCTCCTATTATGCTGATTTTAGGCATATAGTAGCCTATGGGTCTCAGATATAGAAAAAAACATGTCTATGAAGTGTTTTGCTGAAAATACCAAACAGATCATGCATTTTAGAAATTCCTCATATCCCTCTATTCAGCCCTGTTACTAAAGTGAGGTTCTTGGGTACGTAGCTAAACACTGCTGTGATGAAACTCCATATCATGTTCCAAACCACATCAAGGATCTCCTGAAACAGGATGGAGCTCAAACTCTTTCTCTCTCTCAGGTTTTACCACAAGGTGACTTCCTTTTGATTTCCTGCTTCTTCACACAGACTCTCTCCAGTACAGGTTAGCTCTGAGTGTTAGCATGCTAATGTAAACACATACCATATTACTTCCAGAACACGTCTCATTGTTTCTGACAGCAACCTTTCTGATTGGCCCGTGGGTGTAAAGCCCGCCCACATGTTAGTAATGTCGTCATGACGCAGCAAATCTGGATCAGCTCGCTCCGTGTTCCCCCGGTTTTTAGAGATGTGGGTACGGAGGAAAAGAGAGAGGGGTTTATTTCCTGACACTTTGAGAGTCTCTGACACACCG
>NW_022991686.1:0-21080 GCF_902827175.1 Gymnodraco acuticeps
GTGGCTACCATTAGCAGCTAACTTTTACTCTCCGATTTTTACATAAAAATGGAATTATGGATTATAAATTAAAAAAATATATATAGTAGATTTGGTTAAGAATCTGACTCTTAATGGCAGTTTGTGATTTTGAGGCTATTTCAGTGAAACAAAGGTTGTTTTGAACATTTGACAGATTTATGCTTAAATTCAAACCTTGAAGCTACAAGATACAAAACATTTGTTTCTCCCTCTCACCACCCGCCTTTTTTTTAGAATTTTCTCGACTTGAAAAAGCCTTGTCCTTGGATATCTGTACTTTTTGTAACTCTTTCTCATAAAAAGTCCCCTTGATCTCTTCTCCATCATAATCTTTGAGTTTGTAAACAGGTGGCTGTCGAGGTAAGCCTTCAGACACCGTAAATAACTCGTCCGTATAACTCTGCTCATATTTTTTATCGAATACTCCTCTCAATTTGGATATCCTTACAAGCTCCCCCTCCTTAAAGTTCATTTTGACAGCAGCTTTTTTACGAAGGCTGGAGGGGTTATATAGATTCCGAAACACTTGAGCCGCATTCTCCTTGGTTACCTGCAGTGGCGTCATTTTAATACTTCGGTGATAACTATTATTGTAACTTTCAAGTAGTTCGGGTAAGACGTCTATCTATGAGTGTTTTTAGCTGTAAAATACCTCCACATTTTAGTTTTCAGCGTACGGTTAAATCTCTCTATCACACATGCCTTCATATCACTGGCGGTTGCATAATGTGCTATACCTCGTTTCTTCATAAAGTTTTGAAAAACTTTATTAAAGAATTCTTTCCCCGCGTCTGTTTGTATCTTTTTAGGAATCTCACTGTGTGTTAAAATTGTATCAAAGGCTTGGGTAACCTCAATACCCGTCTTCTTCTTTAATGCCTGAGCATAGGCTTTTTTCGAAAATACATCTACGACTGTTAACAAATAATTAAAACCATCATTATATTCGGACAGCCTTTATTCAACCAGGTGAAAGCCCCTTGAGATCAAAAGATAATCGCAGAGATCTGCTTGAAATTGCTGCGGCGGTCTGAGTACGGAAACTCTGTTTCTTACAAAATGCTCCCGAGCCGGCTTGTGTAAAGTATATGCATCCTGCTCAGATACATATTCTCTGACTTTCTCTACATTTACTTGTTTACCCATTTCATTCTGTACAGCTCTATGGAGTTTATCCACACCTCCTAAACTCCCTGGATTAGAAGGAGTGTAATACAGCCTTTGCATGACACGTTTCTCAGACATGTTCCCTTTTACAGCCGATGAGGTAATGAGTACAACAGTTTTTCTCTAACTGTAAATATTTTGTCGTCTTATATAGACCATCAAATAACAGAGCCTTGTCACCCCTCAAAAAGAAACTGACCAATCGATGAGTCCTTTTATCCAGGTAATTAGCTATGCGTCTTTCTGCCCCCCAGAAATGACTATTTAAATGTACCCTCAGACTGTTGATGGAGGTTGATGCATATCCAGCCACCCTGGAGCCGTCATGGAGTGAATAGGAAACACATTTAGAAAACTTCTCTTTTATGGCTACAGCAGAGTTCTGATATCACCACCTCATATGGGGTTTCCTCACAATACCATGTTTTTAATTTGTTTTATTATTTCCTTCTTCAGAGAGACTTTTCTTATAGTTAATAAAAGGTAATTACACATTAGTTCACAAATCCATATACTAAAAGAGAATACCCTTAGGTATCACTAAAAAACTAAATAAGATCTTTTGAAAATAACCTCTTTGCAAAAACAGATACTTCTTTAACAGTTTCACAAAAACTTGAAAAGAAACATCCTTAGCCAGCACACACCATTTAAAACAGACCCTGAATCAAATCTAGAGAGGACAATAACGTTTTAGATGTCTTGGTGAGTGAAAAATAATGGCTGTTTTTATTTAATTTGAGTTTATTTCTTTTTTAAAACTAACTTCATTTCTCTCTTCTCCTCTTCTCCACAGAGAGTGTCTTAATTAACATAGGCATTTACACCCCGGCTATCTCAACCCCCCACATCTGGTTGTGTGTGTGTGTGTGTGTGTGTGTGAATTGTTCTTTAAGGTAAGGGTTAGATAATTTGGAGAATTTACAGTCAAACCAGGGAAAGTCTGTCACTTCCTCACAGAGCCCCTCCTCCAACACACATGAACGCGCATGACCAAAAGGGGGCGCGAGATAAGTTTGTGCACAGAGACCCCCGCATTGCTGCTGATGCATTCGTTTCTTGACGCTCCGGACGGATGCGGTAAGCTGACTGATTAACCCCATTCGAGGCGTCTCTTGGCCATTTTTCTTTTTTGAAAAGGTGGGTAAATGGAATTGCTGTCTTTTTATTTAGTTTGCGCATATTTCTAATCCCACCCCCCCACTATCTGCCTGCGTCATAGCCCGGAAGGGGGGAGAGGCTAGGAGGGGGCTGGTAGACAGTCTCACCTAACTTCAAGAGACACCTAAATTAACATCAGAGGCTTACAACACCTCATAGATTAGACTTCATAATTATACAACTCTGAGGGGACAGGGGCCAGACAGCATAAAGAGACTTAATCAACTCCTAAATTAACATCAGAGGCTTATAACACACCGGTGTGAAGTCACACATACCTGATATAACACCTCCCGTCAAAGGACTAGACTTCATAATTATACAACTCTGAGGGGACAAGGGGCCAGACAACACAAAGAGACTTAATCAACACATCAAAGAATTAGACAACAAAGGCGCTAGCCCCGGGCTTTTCACATGACACAAAAGGATCTCTAACAAAGGCACTACACAGGGGGGCATTTCACACCTACGTGTGATGATACCTCACCCCCCACATCAAAGGATCTCACACCTACGTGTGAATTCACACCTAGGTGTAACATCCACCTCGAACAAAGGGAGGCGGGACTTAGCTAATTAACATAAGTAGGGAGAGGTGTGACCTGTCACACCACCTGTCACTTTTCTTGCATACTAATGTGATTGAAGGGGCATGTGTACTACTACTCCCTGTCGTGAGATCGGATCACTCAGTGATGATACTATATACCTAAATAATCTATGGAACCTCAGCTTTAATCGGATATCTTGTAAGTGCAGCTACGATAAGTAATAAGGGTACTTTTATCTTGAGTTCTGTGCCAAAGTGCTTTAGCATTTTTCGCTCAGGGGTCATTTAGATGCTTCGTATGAGACTTGTGTTTTGGTAAAAATGGTTTGTATCGTCAGTTAGCTGAGATTATTCCCGTTAATCTGGTATGACACATTAATAGGTTCTTAAATATTACGATCCCCTGAGACAGTGTCGTGAAAAAAAAAGGACCCGCCGAGGGGGGCTTTGGGGCTTAACATGAATAGAATATCAGCTCCATCTTCAGAGCAATCTGACTATTATAACATTAGCGTTAAGAAAGCTTACTGAAATATCTGCCACAACATAAGTAACCGGATCAGAGTCACATTAAGTACAGTCCATATCACTTCATAATGTATCATCTCCTGATCTGAGTCAGCTGAGCCGTATCTGGCCGTGCAACACTCACAGCGTCACAGACTGGATGCAGAAGCATTATTTGAAGCAACACATTAAGTTGAGGAAACACTGGAGTCAAATGTAATGAAAGTCAGATGGTGTCTTAGACGGGCAGTGATATCATAAAGCTGTTAATGTACGCATTCAAACACTTGTTCTGTTCCCAGCTGTGTTCACCTTGCAGGTGCAGCTCTGTGGCTTTGATCCTGGATCAAGTGTTTAAGTCATGGATGTTTCAACTTTAACTTCTTCATATGTCTAATATTAGAGTTCACTGTTCATTCAGGAAGTATGACGCTGCGCTGTCAGTACGCTTCTCCATGTTTGTGATTGGTCGAATGTTGCTAGCCCCGCCCCTTTCATGTGAACGCGCACTCTGCCGGACAGAGACACCCTGGCTTGAGTTACCGAGTTGATAACCAGCGTCGTAGGACCGCTTAGCGAGAGCGCGTATGTTTTGGATTAGGTAAGCCGGGTAACTCAAACATATCCAGGGTCTGTTGAATTGGCTTCAGAGTACAGGCCTCTGTCCAGGTGAGGATTGTTGTTGTGATGTGTTTACCTGTCCAGGTGAGGATTGTTGTTGTGATGTGTTTACCTGTCCAGGTGAGGATTGTTGTTGTGATGTGTTTACCTGTCCAGGTGAGGATTGTTGTTGTGGTGTGTTTACCTGTCTCCAGGTGTGGATCCCGTGCCCTCAGTGCAGGCAGAACACCCCTCGGCCCCGGGGGGGGGCAGCAGGTCTGGACCTGGACCTGGTCTCCTTCCTGGGGGTGAAGCAGCAGGCGGCCCCCCCCAAGGCGGCCCCCCCCCTGCAGGCGGCCCCCCGGTTGGGCTCTCTGAGGGACAGGAAGCCCTGGAAAGAGTTCCCCCCCGAGGACAGCTGGGCTCACGGAGGACTGGCCGAGCCACGCTTCCATCGCTACGGCAACTGCTGCCCGCCGCCTTCCTATTGGTTGTGCTGCTGGTTCTGCTGCCGGGGGCGGGGCTAGGGCCGGCCAATGAGAGAGAGGCTCGGCTGAGTTTTAATAAACAGTTACGGGCCGTCCACACAGCGGCGTGTGTTGAAGCTTCAACGCTTCTGCCCGTTCACTTTGAATGGGGTGACGTCACGCTTCGCCGAACTGCATTGTGGGAGCGTCGCTACGCGTTGCTCGCTACGCGTTGCTCGCTACGCGTTGCTCGCTGCAAAAGTTGAGCAATGTTCAACTTTTGAAGCTTCGACGGAAGCGTCAGCCAATGGAATCATATGCCAGTACAAGCTCTAGCCAATCAAACCGCATGCTTGTGTGTCTGGGGCGGGAGATGCATGTGATTGGTTGTTGGTCGAGTTTCAGACACGCCCACCTGCAAGCTTCAGCGCACGCCGCCGTGTGGACGGCCCATTAGGATTCGTTTAGAAATAAAGCAACAGATGAGTTCAACGGGTTCAGACGCCTGCAGGTTACCGTCTTTAACCTCTAAAAGATAAGAAGTATTATTAGCGTTTATATTTTCACTCTGATATTTCTTAGACTAACGTAGCAATATTTCTACTTTGTACTTCTGCAGATCTTCAGTACTGTATTCATATAATATATCACGTGGTTTGCATTGTGAGTGAAATAAAGACAGAGCTGCTGTGAAAGAAATATTTATTAATAATTACATATTTTACAAAAGTAAAGAAACTGAACGGTTAGCATCTTCTGTTGTTGAGAACAATAAAGTTTTAACATTCAAACTGTGGACGGAGAAACTTGTTATAATGTTACCGTTAGTTTAACAGTTTATGTGTTTGATATGTTTACAGTTTATAATGTGTTTGTTAAATCTGATGTGTGGTTTTAGAGATTAAACAAACGCGTGTTGAGTCTCTGGAAGAACAACATGGAGACAGAACAGAAAAACATAAAAGTAACACTTTTGGCATTTTCCCTTCAGGAGGCACAAGGCATTCTGGGAGTTTGAGTCCGCTTTATGTCCCCAGCAGCGTCTTATTTTGTAGAGAATACATAATGCTTAGAAATAATCTATAAAATCTTTCTTTCATCGTTCAAAATCAGGCCCCTCCCTCTGAGTCTGCAGCTCGGCCAATCAGAGGCCGCCGAGCTGTCCAATCAGAGGCCGCCGAGCCGTCGAACCAGAGGCCATTTAGCCATCCAATCAGAGGCCATCTAGTCGTCCAATCAGAGGCCATCTAGTCGTCCAATCAGAGGCCATCTAGTCGTCCAATCAGAGGCCATCTAGTCGTCCAATCAGAGGCCATCTAGTCGTCCAATCAGTGGTCATCTAGTCGTCCAATCAGAGGCCATTGAGTTGTCCAATCAGAGGCTGCCGAGCCCCTCCCCCACCCTGATTTTCTGGCCCGGCTGGAGGTCGAAGCTGAAGTCTTTGGGCGCCTCGAACAGCAGCACGATGGTAGAGCCGAGGTTAAACTCCCCCACTGCCGCCCCCCGCTGCAAGACCACGCCTTCCCCCGAGGCCACGCCCCCTTCATCTGCCGCCTTCAGCACCTGGTCGTCAAGGGCAACATAGCTGCGGTCGTGGAAAGAGCCTTTACTGTAGCGGGGAGCGTTGGTCTGAAGATCCTGAGAACAAGAGGGAGACTGTTACCGAGGGAGACTGTTACCGAGGGACACTGTTAACGAGGGACACTGTTACTGAGGGAGACTGTTAACGAGGGACACTGTTAACGAGGGACACTGTTAACGAGGGACACTGTTAACGAGGTTCACTGTTAACGAGGGACACTGTTAACGAGGGAAACTGTTAACGAGGTTCACTGTTAACGAGGGACACTGTTAACGAGGGACACTGTTAACGAGGGACACTGTTAACGAGGGACACTGTTAACGAGGTTCACTGTTAACGAGGGACACTGTTAACGAGGGACACTGTTAACGAGGGAAACTGTTAACGAGGTTCACTGTTAACGAGGGACACTGTTAACGAGGGACACTGTTAACGAGGGACACTGTTAACGAGGGACACTGTTAACGAGGGACACTGTTAACGAGGGACACTGTTAACGAGGGACACTGTTAACGAGGGACACTGTTAACGAGGGACACTGTTAACGAGGGAAACTGTTAACGAGGGACACTGTTACCGAGGGAGACTGTTAACGAGGAACACTGTTAACGAGGGAAACTGTTACCGAGGGACACTGTTAACGAGGGACACTGTTACCGAGGGAGACTGTTACCGAGGGACACTGTTAACGAGGTTCACTGTTAACGAGGGAAACTGTTACCGAGGGAGACTGTTAACGAGGGAGAGTGTTAACGAGGGACACTGTTACCGAGGGACATTGTTAACGAGGGAGTGTTACGAGGGACATTGTTAACGAGGGACACTGTTACCGAGGGACACTGTTAACGAGGGATACTGTTAACGAGGGAGACTGTTACCGAGGGAGAGTGTTATCGAGGGACACTGTTACAGAGGGAGAGTGTTAACGAGGGACACTGTTACCGAGGGACACTGTTAACGAGGGGCAGTGTTACCGAGGGAGAGTGTTAACGAGGGAGACTGTTAACGAGGGACACTGTTACAGAGGGACACTGTTAACGAGGGACACTGTTAACGAGGGACACTGTTAACGAGGGACACTGTTACAGAGGGAGACTGTTAACGAGGGACACCGTTAACGAGGGACACCGTTAACGAGGGACACTGTTACCGAGCAGGGCTCGACAGTAACGGTTGCCAGGCAACCTTTCAGAAAAAACGTCCACCATTTCTTGGCCTTTGGTTGCCATCAGTGGTCTATGGTGGGGGTCAGCACAAAGGTCAAGACTTCAATGCTGAAGGGCCAGTGGATCTATGGTGGGGGTCAGCACAAAGGTCAAGACTTCAATGCTGAAGGGCCAGTGGATCTATGGTGGGGGTCAGCACAGAGGTCAAGACTTCAATGCTGAAGGGCCAGTGGATCTATGGTGGGGGTCAGCACAGAGGTCAAGACTTCAATGCTGAAGGGCCAGTGGATCTATGGTGGGGGTCAGCACAGAGGTCAAGACTTCAATGCTGAAGGGCCAGTGGATCTATGGTGGGGGTCAGCACAGAGGTCAAGACTTCAATGCTGAAGGGCCAGTGGATCTATGGTGGGGGTCAGCACAGAGGTCAAGACTTCAATGCTGAAGGGCCAGTGGATCTATGGTGGGGGTCAGCACAGAGGTCAAGACTTCAATGCCGAAGGGCCAGTGGATCTATGGTGGGGGTCAGCACAGAGGTCAAGACTTCAATGCTGAAGGGCCAGTGGATCTATGGTGGGGGTCAGCACAGAGGTCAAGACTTCAATGCTGAAGGGCCAGTGGATCTATGGTGGGGGTCAGCACAGAGGTCAAGACTTCAATGCTGAAGGGCCAGTGGATCTATGGTGGGGGTCAGCACAGAGGTCAAGACTTCAATGCCGAAGGGCCAGTGGATCTATGGTGGGGGTCAGCACAGAGGTCAAGACTTCAATGCCGAAGGGCCAGTGGATCTATGGTGGGGGTCAGCACAGAGGTCAGGACAACCCAAATTTGAAAGGGGGACAACAGATGACCAAGAAACTAGTGACTTGCTCAATTCCTTTGTGGATCTGTGAAGAACAGCAGCTGCACTCCTGGTGTTTCATATACCAGCCATTGAGGGTGGACACGTTTCCTCCCACTTAGGTTTCAAATCATTGTGTTAATTACTTATTGTAAAGCATTTGAACATTCTTTTGTGTCACATGTTCGTTATAAAGTTGATGTATAACTGTATAGTATCTTAATTATTTAAAATATAAGGTGTCTAAAAATGGCAACAGTATTTTCAGTTTTGGCAACCAAAATCTGATGCCTGGTTGCCTGGCAACCACTTTTAAAAGTTAGCTTTGAGCCCTGCCGAGGGACACTGTTAACGAGGGAGACTGTTACAGAGGGACACTGTTAACGAGGGAGACTGTTACAGAGGGAGACTGTTAACGAGTGATACTGTTAACGAGGGACACTGTTAACGAGGGACACTGTTACAGAGGGACACTGTTAGCGAGGGACACTGTTAACGAGGGACACTGTTACCGAGGGACACTGTTAGCGAGGGACACTGTTACCGAGGGACACTGTTAGCGAGGGACACTGTTAGCGAGGGAGACTGTTAACGAGGGACACTGTTAACGAGGGACACTGTTACCGAGGGACACTGTTAGCGAGGGAGACTGTTAGCGAGGGACACTGTTACCGAGGGAGACTGTTACCGAGGGACACTGTTAACGAGGGACACTGTTACAGAGGGACACTGTTAACGAGGGACACTGTTAACGAGGGAGACTGTTACCGAGGGACACTGTTAACGAGGGACACTGTTAACGAGGGACACTGTTAACGAGGGACACTGTTAACGAGGGATACTGTTACAGAGGGACACTGTTAACGAGGGAGACTGTTAACGAGTGATACTGTTAACGAGGGACACTGTTAACGAGGGACACTGTTACAGAGGGACACTGTTAGCGAGGGACACTGTTAACGAGGGAGACTGTTACCGAGGGACACTGTTAGCGAGGGACACTGTTACCGAGGGACACTGTTAGCGAGGGACACTGTTAGCGAGGGAGACTGTTAACGAGGGACACTGTTAACGAGGGACACTGTTACCGAGGGACACTGTTAGCGAGGGAGACTGTTAGCGAGGGACACTGTTACCGAGGGAGACTGTTACCGAGGGACACTGTTAACGAGGGACACTGTTACAGAGGGACACTGTTAACGAGGGACACTGTTAACGAGGGAGACTGTTACCGAGGGACACTGTTAACGAGGGACACTGTTAACGAGGGACACTGTTAACGAGGGACACTGTTAACGAGGGATACTGTTACCGAGGGACACTGTTAACGAGGGATACTGTTAACGAGGGATACTGTTAACGAGGGACACTGTTAATGAGGGACATTGTTAACGAGGGAGACTGTTAACGAGGGACACTGTTAACGAGCGACACTGTTAACGAGGAACTCTATTTTATTAACAGGAAGTAAATACATCAACATTTATTTCAGAATAAAGCAGAGTGCTCCTCACCTGGTCGAAGTAGACCCTGATGGAGCCCACGTTGGTGGCCCCCACCGCCGTTAACGAGAAGAAACCGTGCTGCCATTGGCCGCTCAGAGCCACACGCTCGTTAAGACAGAAGAGCTCTTTAACGAGCCGAGCCACGCCCGGGTTCACAGACATCAGAGAGCCTAACGAGACAGACAGGTGGGACAGGTGAGACAGACAGGTGGGATAGGTGAAACAGACAGGTGAGACAGACAGGTAAGACAGGTGAGACAGGAGAGAAAGACAGGTGAGACAGACAGGTGAGAGAGGTGAGAGACAGACAGGTGAGAGAGGTGAGACAGGAGAGACGGATAGGTGAGACAGGGTCGGAGTTAGGAACAGGAAGTGGTTCTCACCTGGGAAGTGTCGCCTCAGCTCCACCCTCCAGTCTGTAGGTGAGTGGAAGCAGTGATAGTCACCTGGAGCCAGGTAGACCACCACGTGGAACAGGTCGTTCTGAGGAGAGGACAGCAGCAGGTCCTGGAAGGACCGGGACGCGTCTGTGGAGAGACAGGGACCGTTAGGACCAGAACCATCAGGACCAGAACCATCAGGATAAGACCCATTAGGACCTGAACCAGAACCATCAGGACCAGAACCATCAGAACCAGAACCATCAGGACCAGAACCATCAGGACCAGAACCAGAACCATCAGGACCAGAACCATCAGGACAAGACCCATTAGGACCTGAACCAGAACCATCAGGATCATCAGGACCAGAACCATCAGGACCAGAACCATCAGAACCAGAACCATCAGGACAAGACCCATTAGGACCTGAACCAGAACCATCAGGATCATCAGGACCAGAACCATCAGAACCAGAACCATCAGGACCAGAACCAGAACCATCAGAACCATCAGGACCAGAACCATCAGGACCAGAACCAGAACCATTAGGACCAGAACCAGAATCAGGACCACAGGTAAGTAACGCACAGGTGAGTAACCAGCTGGGGAACACACATCTTCCGGGGCAGACTGAAAACTCATCTCTTTCGACTCCACTTCGAGGGATAGAATTACTAACAAAGCACTTTTATACTAATAAAGGACTGGCTTATCTAAAGCCAGTTGAGTAGCAGTTGAAATGTTTGGCTCTATGAAACCTGATGTACTTTATGATTCTGTTTCCTTCAAGGTTGTGTCTTCCTGGTCGAATGCACTTATTGTAAGTCGCTTTGGATAAAAGCGTCAGCTAAATGCAATGTAATGTAATGTAATGGAACAGCTCACCTTGGCTCCGCCCCCTCTGAGGACCCAGGAAGTGCTCCAGGCTGTAGGTCACTCCCTTCACCTGCTCAACCTGAGAGTTCTGCACTCGACCAAAGTGAAGAATCCTGCCGTCAGCCGGAGAAATCTGAGGAAGAGGAGCAGACAGGAAGTGGTGAGGAAGAGGAGCAGACAGGAAGTGGTGAGGAAGAGGAGGAAGATGAGGAAGAGTTACCAGGCAGGAGGAGGCGCAGAGAGGTCTGACTGCAGGTTTGAGTTGTCGTCTGAAGAACTCTCCCAGGTTTCTGTAGTGATGAAGATCCTCCACTGCTGCCTCCTGACGGAACAATACAGTTAGGAAGCTAATGCTAATGATGCTAAAGCTAATGATGCTAAAGCTATGGTATACCTGCATGTTGACCCCGAAGGTCCAGATGTACAGAGAGTAGACATGCTAAAGCTAATGATGCTAAAGCTATGGTATGCCTGCATGTTGACCCCGAAGGTCCAGATGTACAGAGAGTAGACATGCTAAAGCTAATGATGCTAAAGCTATGGTATACCTGCATGTTGACCCCGAAGGTCCAGATGTACAGAGTAGACATGCTAAAGCTAATGATGCTAAAGCTAATGATGCTAAAGCTATGGTATGCCTGCATGTTGACCCCGAAGGTCCAGATGTACAGAGTAGACATGCTAAAGCTAATGATGCTAAAGCTAATGATGCTAAAGCTATGGTATGCCTGCATGTTGACCCCGAAGGTCCAGATGTACAGAGTAGACATGCTAAAGCTAATGATGCTAAAGCTAATGATGCTAAAGCTATGGTATGCCTGCATGTTGACCCCGAAGGTCCAGATGTACAGAGTAGACATGCTAAAGCTAATGATGCTAAAGCTAATGATGCTAAAGCTATGGTATGCCTGCATGTTGACCCCGAAGGTCCAGATGTACAGAGTAGACATGCTAAAGCTAATGATGCTAAAGCTAATGATGCTAAAGCTATGGTATGCCTGCATGTTGACCCCAAAGGTCCAGATGTACAGAGTAGACATGCTAAAGCTAATGATGCTAAAGCTAATGATGCTAAAGCTATGGTATGCCTGCATGTTGACCCCGAAGGTCCAGATGTACAGAGAGTAGACATGCTAAAGCTAATGATGCTAAAGCTAATGATGCTAAAGCTATGGTGTACCTGCATGTTGACCCCGAAGGTCTAGATGTACAGAGAGTAGACATGCTAAAGCTAATGATGCTAAAGCTATGGTATGCCTGTATGTTGACCCCGAAGGTCCAGATGTACAGAGAGTAGACATGCTAAAGCTAATGATGCTAAAGCTATGGTATGCCTGTATGTTGACCCCGAAGGTCTAGATGTACAGAGAGTAGACATGCTAAAGCTAATGATGCTAAAGCTATGGTATGCCTGTATGTTGACCCCGAAGGTCCAGATGTACAGAGAGTAGACATGCTAAAGCTAATGATGCTAAAGCTATGGTATGCCTGTATGTTGACCCCGAAGGTCTAGATGTACAGAGAGTAGACATGCTAAAGCTAATGATGCTAAAGCTATGGTATGCCTGTATGTTGACCCTGAAGGTCCAGATGTACAGAGAGTAGACATGCTAAAGCTAATGATGCTAAAGCTATGGTATGCCTGTATGTTGACCCCAAAGGTCCAGATGTACAGAGAGTAGACATGCTAAAGCTAATGATGCTAAAGCTAATGATGCTAAAGCTATGGTATACCTGCATGTTGACCCCGAAGGTCCAGATGTACAGAGAGTAGACGGGCTTCCTCAGCCAGGTGGGCAGCTCCACGCCGTTCAGACGGCCCCAGGCTCTGGAGAGGAGGCGGGTCGGGAAGGAGTGGTACAGCGCCACCTGCAGGACAAACAGGGGAGTGACATCATCTGGAGTTTATCTGATGAGGATGATGATGATGTTACTCACATGCAGGACAAACAGGTGGGTATCATCAGACAGATGATGGTACACATGGAGCTGCTGTGATGCAAGTCAAATGTCAGACTTGATCTGACCATTAACGTATTATCGTATCATCTGAACACTGTTAACGAGGGACACTGTTACAGAGGGAGAGTGTTAACGAGGGAGACTGTTACCGAGGGACAGTGTTAACGAGGGACACTGTTACCGAGGGACACTGTTAACGAGGGACATTGTTACCGAGGGACACTGTTAACGAGGGAGAGTGTTAACGAGGGACACTGTTAACGAGGGACATTGTTAACGAGGGACACTGTTACCGAGGGACACTGTTAACGAGGGACACTGTTAACGAGGGACATTGTTACCGAGGGACACTGTTACCGAGGGACATTGTTAACGAGGGACACTGTTACCGAGGGACACTGTTAACGAGGGAGACTGTTACCGAGGGACACTGTTACCGAGGGACATTGTTAACGAGGGAGACTGTTAACGAGGGACACTGTTAACGAGGGACACCGTTAACGAGGGACACTGTTACCGAGCAGGGCTCGACAGTAACGGTTGCCAGGCAACCTTTCAGAAAAAACGTCCACCATTTCTTGGCCTTTGGTTGCCATCAGTGGTCTATGGTGGGGGTCAGCACAAAGGTCAAGACTTCAATGCTGAAGGGCCACTGGATCTATGGTGGGGGTCAGCACAAAGGTCAAGACTTCAATGCTGAAGGGCCAGTGGATCTATGGTGGGGGTCAGCACAGAGGTCAATACTTCAATGCTGAAGGGCCAGTGGATCTATGGTGGGGGTCAGCACAGAGGTCAAGACTTTGGCTAATGTCAGACTTGATCTGACCATTAACGTATTATCGTATCATCTGAAGTCATGTTTATCTGACGATAGAATCACAAAAGAGGAAGGGACTCATAATTCCTATTTTTCACAGTCAGCGTCCCTCTCCACTTTGTGTGAAGAAGCAAAGATACCTCAACATGACTCAGCACTTTCTACAGACACTGTGATGACTCAGATCTCAGTACCAGGGTAAGACAACAAACCAGAAAACAAAACAGGGGAAGAAGAAAGGAGGACGGTCGTTTCTGCCCCTCTCCTTTCCCTTCGTCCAATCAGAAGCCAAAAGCTCTTACCCGTTTGGCCAGTGGCCGCAGAGCTCTGACTGACAGGAAGTAGCAGAGGAAGGCGATTGGCCGACGGCGCCAAGGGGCGGAGCGAGAAACACGACCACTGAGCGCGCTCAGACGGTGCCGGAGAGCCAATCGAGGCATCAGGAGCCTGATCATGGTAATAAGATATAATCATGAGATGGTCATGGGTTGGTCATGAGTTGGTCATGTGATGGTCATGAGTTGGTCGTGGGATGGTCATGAGTTGGTCGTGGGATGGTCATGGGTTGGTCATGTGATGGTCATGTGATGGTCATGAGTTGGTCGTGGGATGGTCGTGAGTTGGTCGTGGGATGGTCATGAGTTGGTCGTGGGATGGTCATGGGTTGGTCATGAGTTGGTCATGTGATGGTCATGAGTTGGTCGTGGGATGGTCATGAGTTGGTCGTGGGATGGTCATGGGTTGGTCATGGGTTGGTCATGTGATGGTCATGTGATGGTCATGAGTTGGTCGTGAGTTGGTCATGGGATGGTCATGAGTTGGTCGTGGGATGGTCGTGGGATGGTCATGGGATGGTCATGGGATAGTCACGTGATGGTCATGTGATGGTCATGAGTTGGTCATGGGATGGTCATGAGTTGGTCACGAGATGGTCATGGGATGGTCATGAGTTGGTCACGTGATGGTCATGTGATGGTCATGAGTTGGTCATGGGATGGTCATGAGTTGGTCACGAGATGGTCATGGGATGGTCATGAGTTGGTCATGGGATGGTCATGGGATGGCCATGAGTTGGTCGTGGGATGGTCGTGAGTTGGTCATGGGTTGGTCATGAAATGGTCATGGGATGGTCATGGGATGGTCATGAGTTGGTCATGAGATGGTCATGGGATGGTCATGAGTTGGTCATGAGATGGTCATGAGATGGTCATGGGATGGTCATGGGATGGTCACGAGATAGTCATGGGATGGTCATGAGTTGGTCACGAGATGGTCATGAGTTGGTCATGGGATGGTCATGTGATGGTCATGAGATAGTCATGGGATGGTCATGAGTTGGTCACGAGATGGTCATGAGTTGGTCATGGGATGGTCATGAGTTGGTCATGGGATGGTCATGAGTTGGTCATGAGATGGTCATGGGTTGGTCACGTGATGGTCATGAGTTGGTCATGGGATGGTCATGGGATGGTCATGAGTTGGTCACGAGATGGTCATGGGATGGTCATGGGATGGTCATGAGTTGGTCATGGGTTGGTCATGAGTTGGTCATGGGATGGTCATGAGTTGGTCATGAGATGGTCATGGGTTGGTCACGTGATGGTCATGTGATGGTCATGAGTTAGTCATGGGATGGTCATGGGATGGTCATGAGTTGGTCATGGGATGGTCATGAGTTGGTCATGAGTTGGTCACGTGATGGTCATGGGATGGTCATGAGTTGGTCATTGGATGGTCATGGGATGGTCATGAGTTGGTCATGAGTTGGTCACGGGATGGTCACGAGATGGTCATGGGTTGGTTATGTGATGGTCATGAGATAGTCATGGGATGGTCATGAGTTGGTCACGAGATGGTCATGGGATGGTCATGAGTTGGTCATGGGATGGTCATGAGTTGGTCACGAGATAGTCATGGGATGGTCACGAGTTGGTCATGAGTTGGTCATGGGATGGTCATGAGTTGGTCATGAGTTGGTCATGGGATGGTCATGAGTTGGTCATGTGATGGTCATGAGTTGGTCATGAGTTGGTCATGTGATGGTCACGAGTTGGTCATGAGTTGGTCATGGGATGGTCATGAGTTGGTCATGAGTTGGTCATGGGATGGTCATGAGTTGGTCATGAGTTGGTAATGGGATGGTCATGAGTTGGTCATGAGTTGGTCATGGGATGGTCATGAGTTGGTCATGTGATGGTCATGAGATAGTCACGTGATGGTCATGTGATGGTCACGAGATGGTCGTGGGATGGTCATGAGATGGTCATGAGATAGTCACGAGTTGGTCACGAGATGGTCATGGGATGGTCATGGGATGGTCACGAGTTGGTCATGAGATGGTCATGGGATGGTCATGAGATGGTCATGAGTTGGTCATGTGATGGTCATGAGATAGTCACGTGATTGTCATGTGATGGTCACGAGATGGTCACGTGATGGTTATGAGATGGTCATGAGTTGGTCATGTGATGGTCATGAGATAGTCACGTGATGGTCATGTGATGGTCACGATATGGTCACGTGATGGTCATGTGATGGTCACGAGATGGTCATGTGATGGTCATGTGATGGTCATGTGATGGTCATGTGATGGTCACGTGATGGTCATGGGATATTATAAAACAATGTTTGTTGTTGTTGTAATACTGCTGCTGGCCACCGGATGCACGATCCCCTGTTATACTACAATAACTGTTAACTTACATTAACTAAAGGAGAGACGGTAACAAAACTGCTAACATTAATATATCAACAACATCAGCGGACTTCTGTTTCTGTGAGAAGTATCTTTACATCATCAGTATTAATTAAATTATAAATATTACACCTCTGATCCAGTGATTTATGAACTAACTGTTTCCAGGGAGGATAAACAGGTCTGTGTCTGAGCTATGTGGGTTAGCAGGTTAGCACTGGATCAACTGTAAAGAGGCTATCGAGCTAAACTAGGCTAAGGCTAAAATAGCTGACCTGCTAAATACACACACACACACACACACACACCACACACACACACACACACACACACACACACACACACACACACACACACACACACACAACCACACACACACACACACACACACACACACACACACACACACACACACACACACACACACACACACACACACACACACACACACACACACACACACACACACACACACACACACACACACACACACACACACACACACACACACACACACACACACACACACACACACACACACACACACACACACACACACACACACAGTAATCCCCTGTCAGCTGTGTGTCGGCTCAGTGTGTTTTCTTTAATTACAGCTGGTTGTTTATTATGATCAAAGTGTTATTGATTGCTCTCAGAGTTATGCTAAGCTAACCTCTCATTCATGAATGAATATGATGAATTATTAATCCTGTCCCACCTGAGTCGGGCAGCGTTCCTGGCCCTCGCCCCCCGTCCTGTGTCTCTCTCTCTCTCCCCCCCCCCCCTCACCCTCCGCAGGATGTCCCGCCCGCCCCCTCCGTCCGGACACCTCGGGGGAGACTTCACCATGAAGCCCAGAGAAACACGCTGACAGGAATATCACCAGAGAAGTAGAACCGCGCTGCACTGGCGTACAGAGAAGAAGATAACCCCGCCCCCCTTAAAGAGACAGCGTCCCTTTAGATATTTAAACAGACAGCGTCCTTTTAGATATTTAAACAGCCAGCGTCCCTTTAGATATTTAAACAGACAGCGTCCCTTTAGATATTTAAACAGACAGCGTCCCTTTAGATATTTAAACAGACAGCGTCCTTTTAGATATTTAAACAGCCAGCGTCCCTTTAGATATTCAAACAGACAGCGTCCCTTTAGATATTTAAACAGACAGCATCCCTTTAGATATTCAAACAGACAGCGTCCCTTTAGATATTTAAACAGACAGCGTCCCTTTAGATATTTAAACAGACAGCGTCCCTTTAGATATTTAAACAGACAGCGTCCCTTTAGATATTTAAACAGACAGCGTCCCTTTAGATATTTAAACAGACAGCGTCCCTTTAGATATTTAAAGAGACAGCGTCCCTTTAGATATTTAAAGAGACCAGTGACCCTTAGATATTTAAACAGACAGCGACCCTTTAGATATTTAAACAGACAGCGTCCCTTTAGATATTTAAACAGACAAGCGTCCCTTTTAGATATTTAAACAGACAGCGTCCCTTTTAGATATTTAAACAGACAGCGTCCCTTTAGATATTTAAACAGACAGCGTCCCTTTAGTATTTATAACAGACAGCGTCCCTTTAGATATTTAAAGAGACAGCGTCCCTTTAGATATTTAAAGAGACAGTGACCCTTTAGATATTTAAACAGACAGCGACCCTTTAGATATTTAAACAGACAGCGACCCTTTAGATATTTAAACAGACAGCGTCCCTTTAGATATTTAAACAGACAGCGTCCCTTTAGATATTTAAACAGACAGCGTCCCTTTAGATATTTAAACAGACAGCGTCCCTTTAGATATTTAAAGAGACAGCGTCCCTTTAGATATTTAAAGAGACAGTGACCCTTTAGATATTTAAACAGACAGCGACCCTTTAGATATTTAAACAGACAGCGTCCCTTTAGATATTCAAACAGACAGCGTCCCTTTAGATATTTAAACAGACAGCATCCCTTTAGATATTCAAACAGACAGCGTCCCTTTAGATATTCAAACAGACAGCGTCCCTTTAGATATTCAAACAGACAGCATCCCTTTAGATATTTAAACAGACAGCGTCCCTTTAGATATTCAAACAGACAGCGTCCCTTTAGATATTTAAACAGACAGCATCCCTTTAGATATTTAAAGAGACAGTGACCCTTTAGATATTTAAACAGACAGCGTCCCTTTAGATATCTAAACAGACAGCGTCCCTTTAGATATTTAAACAGACAGCGACCCTTTAGATATTTAAAGAGACAGTGACCCTTTAGATATTTAAACAGACAGCGTCCCTTTAGATATTCAAACAGACAGCGTCCCTTTAGATATTTAAACAGACAGCGCCCCTTTAGATATTTAAACAGACAGCGTCCCTTTAGATATTTAAAGAGACAGTGACCCTTTAGATATTTAAACAGACAGCGTCCCTTTAGATATTTAAAGAGACAGTGACCCTTTAGATATTTAAACAGACAGCGTCCCTTTAGATATTTAAACAGACAGCGTCCCTTTAGATATTTAAACAGACAGCGTCCCTTTAGATATTTAAAGAGACAGCGTCCCTTTAGATATTTAAACAGACAGTGACCCTTTAGATATTTAAAGAGGCACATCATCCTCTACCTCACTGAATTAAATTATAAAACATGCAACTTTCATGTTTTCACAAAATATTCTTAATCTTTCTCGTTTTTTTTATATTAAACTGAAATTAGAAAATAATAATTAAACTAAGAAAACATTTTATGTGTTTTTGACCAATCAGATCATGTCCTCCGTCAGGACCAATCGGGAGGCAAGATCAACGGGCACAGGGGCTGACATCACTCTCAGTGACACAATCAGAGGCTGAGAGCAGAACACATTGCACTTCCTGTACCGTCACAATAAGAGCTCGTCGGTGCAAAGCTTTTATTGTGAAAGTAATGAACTTCCTGCAGCTGATTCACTCAACAGACTGTTCGACCTCCCATTGGCCCTGCGCTGATAAACACATAGTGATGTCATCAGGTCAGTTGTTACTCAGATCCTACCTGAGTGGGCGTGGCTGTACGGGGCGGGGCTCCCTCCTCCGGTTGGCCCCTCCCCTTGTAGTGCTGGTAACCAAGGTAACCCCCCCCTGTCACCAGGAGAAGGGGGAGGGTCCGGGGGCGGGGCAGGAAGCTGCGACCTGCAGAGAGAGACAGCTGATTGATCCTCTGACTTCCTGTCACTCTGATGTCCCTTGTGTGTTGTTGTTAGTGTTGTTGTTGTGTTGTTGTTAGTGTTGCTGTTAGTGTTGTTGTTTGTGTTGCTGTTAGTGTTGTTGTTGTGTTGTTGTTAGTGTTGTTGTTAGTGTTAACAAAGGTTTAGTTCAGAGACTGTTGGGACGACGCTAACTGTTAGCATGCGGCTTCAACACCACAGAGGTGTTTATTGAGTTATTAATAGATGTTATTATTAACATTTATTAATATATTATTGAGTTGTTATTAATTGTTTTTAATGAGTTGTTAGCATCCCGTTGCTCACGCTGTCTCTCTGACGGAGAGCTTCTTTATGTTAGCGTAAAATAACCCGCTTTGCTTGTGCGCTAGCAGCTAGTTAGCTAGCAGCGTCCCGGGCCTCGCTGCAGGACTCAGCCCCTCGGAGCGCTAGCCGCTTGCTTCAGCTGAGCGCTCAGCTAGCCGCTCAGCTAGCCGCTTCAGCTGAACGCTCTGCTAGCCGCTTCAGCTGAGCGCTCAGCTAGCCGCTTCAGCTGAGTGCTCAGCTAGCCGCTCAGCTAGCCGCTCAGCTAGCCACTCAGCTAGCCGCTCAGCTAGCCGCTTCAGCTAGCCGCTCAGCTAGCCGCTTCAGCTAGCCGCTCAGCTAGCCGCTTCAGCTGAACGCTCTGTTAGCCGCTTCAGCTGAGTGCTCAGCTAGCCGCTTCAGCTAGCCGCTCAGCTAGCCGCTTCAGCTGAACGCTCAGCTAGCCGCTTCAGCTGAACGCTCTGCTAGCCGCTTCAGCTGAGCGCTCAGCTAGCCGCTTCAGCTGAGCGCTCAGCTAGCCGCTTCAGCTGAGCGCTCAGCTAGCCGCTTCAGCTAGCCGCTCAGCTAGCCGCTTCAGCTAGCCGCTCAGCTAGCCGCTTCAGCTAGCCGCTCAGCTAGCCGCTTCAGCTAGCCGCTCAGCTAGCCGCTCAGCTAGCCGCTTCAGCTAGCCGCTCAGCTAGCCGCTCAGCTAGCCGCTCAGCTAGCCGCTTCAGCTGAACGCTCTGTTAGCTGCTTCAGCTGAGTGCTCAGCTAGCCGCTTCAGCTGAGTGCTCAGCTAGCCGCTTCAGCAAGCCGCTCAGCTAGCCGCTTCAGCTGAGCGCTCAGCTAGCCGCTTCAGCTAGCCGCTCAGCTAGCCGCTCAGCTAGCCGCTTCAGCTAGCCGCTCAGCTAACCGCTTCAGCTAGCCGCTTCAGCTAACCGCTTCAGCTAGCCGCTTTAGCTAGCCGCTTCAGCTAGCCGCTTCAGCTGAACGCTCTGTTAGCTGCTTCAGCTGAGTGCTCAGCTAGCCGCTACAGCTAGCCGCTCAGCTAGCCGCTTCAGCAAGCCGCTCAGCTAGCCGCTTCAGCTGAGCGCTCAGCTAGCCGCTTCAGCTGAGCGCTCAGCTAGCCGCTTCAGCTGAGCGCTCAGCTAGCCGCTTCAGCTGAGCGCTCAGCTAGCCGCTTCAGCTAGCCGCTCAGCTAGCCGCTCAGCTAGCCGCTTCAGTTAGCCGCTCAGCTAACCGCTTCAGCTAGCCGCTTCAGCTAGCCGCTTCAGCTAGCCGCTTCAGCTAGCTGCTTCAGCT
>NW_022991687.1:0-23138 GCF_902827175.1 Gymnodraco acuticeps
TTTTCTGTTTTAAACAATGAGCTGCTAACAAAACAAAGTCAACCTCTGGAGAGCTGTGATGAAGGCGGTTGTATCGAGCATCATTTACTTACTTTGATTGGCCTCTGGGGGGCGGCCCTTTGTGTCTCTGGTGTGGCCCTCGTGAAAACACTTTGGACACCCCTGCTGGATATATACTTAAGCAATAGCTCATGACAGGCCATGGTATATGCTCATTATATCACAGCTAAGGGTTCGGCCCGCGCAAAGCGGTTTTATTTATAAAACTGACAAGTCAAATCAAGCAATCTGATTGGTCGATAGTGTTTTTGCGGACCTCTTTGATTACAGATTTGAAAACATCGCTGCTTGCTTTAAAAGTAGCACAACTCATGATGTCAGACCTTGGGAAGTATCTAGATATCCCTGCCCTAATGCCAAAGGAACTGCACACTGAATATGTGTCGCCGTTTGATGTCTATGTCTGGACCGCTGCGTAACAAGGAGGGTTTCTGCCCCGTTGCTTCTCCGCTGCTTTCTTGTTCCAGTCTGAAAAGCAAACTGCAGGCAGTTTGCTTTTCAGCCCAACCGTATACTGTTTTTCTCAGACGCGGAGGGATACTGACTTGTTGTGAAAAGTAATTTACAATTCTACCCGTGGTATACACAGTATATCACGGGTAAGAACCAATCAGATTGCTTGATTTGACTTGTCCGTTTTATAATGTATAATATACTGTATATACTGTATATATATATATACACACACTGTATATATACTGTATAATATACTGTATATATATACACACACTGTATATATACTGTATAATATACTGTATATGTATAATATGCTGTGTATGCAGGTGGTGAACCAGAAGCTGGAGCACTGCTCTCAGCTGACCGACCTGATGAGGAGTCACCTGAGTGAGAAACACAGTCTGAGGCTGGAGTGGATGATCATCATCCTCATCACCATCGAGGTGAGCGAAACAAACAAACCCCCAATTATTAATAATACCTATATTCAGAGGGAAAGGGAAGAAAGAGAGAAAGTAGATCTGATCTTCATCCGCTCGTCTCTCAATATGAAGGTTGTGTTTGATCAACATGTCTCCCTCACTAAGGCCATTGGTCGTCCAGCAGGGGGCGCCCTGCTCTGCATGATGAGGATGGATGACTTGTAAATGTATAACAATTTTACATGATTTTAGTTTGTGTACAAGCATTCATTCACTATTTAATTTGGGACTTTTAGCTCATGCAAACTAAAAATAACCCGTGTCCAGAATGAGCTGTCCATGAAGAGCTTCATTTATTCCCCGACTTCCTGCAGTTAATGAAAATTGATTTGGTAATTGTGAGAAATGAAGACAGCAAGCCTAACCCGACGCATCACCTTTATTTCATTGGAGCATTTCTTTATTTTTTAGAATGTTTTATCCATGAAGAATTGAGAAGAAACATTTGTTGGTTAAAGATAGTGAATGTATGCAGGTTGTTCATGAATATATTGAACGACGGCCGTGGTATCTGCTCAGTATATCACAGCTAAGGGGCGTGGTATACGCTCAGTATATCACAGCTAAGGGCCGTGGTATATGCTCAGTATATCACAGCTAGGGGGCGTGATATATGCTCAGTATATCACAGCTAAGGGCCGTGGTATATGGTCAGTATATCACAGCTAGGGGCCGTGGTATATGGTCAGTATATCACAGCTAGGGGCCGTGGTATATGGTCAGTATATCACAGCTAAGGGCCGTGGTATATGCTCAGTATATCACAGCTAGGGGGCGTGGTATATGGTCAGTATATCACAGCTAAGGGCCGTGGTATATGCTCAGTATATCACAGCTAAGGGGCGTGGTATACGCTCAGTATATCACAGCTAAGGGCCGTGGTATATGCTCAGTATATCACAGCTAGGGGGCGTGGTATCTGCTCAGTATATCACAGCTAAGGGGCGTGGTATACGCTCAGTATATCACAGCTAGGGGCCGTGGTATCTGCTCAGTATATCACAGCTAGGGGCCGTGGTATATGCTCAGTATATCACAGCTAAGGGCCGTGGTATATGCTCAGTATATCACTGCTAGGGGGCGTGGTATCTGCTCAGTATATCACAGCTAAGGGCGTGGTATACGCTCAGTATATCACAGCTAGGGGCCGTGGTATCTGCTCAGTATATCACAGCTAAGGGGCGTGGTATACGCTCAGTATATCACAGCTAAGGGCCGTGGTATATGCTCAGTATATCACAGCTAAGGGGCGTGGTATATGCTCAGTATATCACAGCTAAGGGCCGTGGTATATGCTCAGTATATCACAGCTAGGGGCCGTGGTATATGGTCATTATATCACAGCTAGGGGGCGTGGTATCTGCTCAGTATATCACAGCTAAGGGGCGTGGTATACGCTCAGTATATCACAGCTAAGGGCCGTGGTATCTGCTCAGTATATCACAGCTAAGGGGCGTGGTATCTGCTCAGTATATCACAGCTAAGGGCCGTGGTATATGCTCAGTATATCACAGCTAGGGGCCGTGGTATCTGCTCAGTATATCACAGCTAAGGGGCGTGGTATACGCTCAGTATATCACAGCTAAGGGCCGTGGTATCTGCTCAGTATATCACAGCTAAGGGCCGTGGTATACGCTCAGTATATCACAGCTAGGGGGCGTGGTATCTGCTCAGTATATCACAGCTAAGGGCCGTGGTATCTGCTCAGTATATCACAGCTAAGGGGCGTGGTATATGGTCATTATATCACAGCTAAGGGCCGTGGTATCTGCTCAGTATATCACAGCTAAGGGCCGTGGTATATGGTCATTATATCACAGCTAGGGGGCGTGGTATATGGTCAGTATATCACAGCTAGGGGGCGTGGTATATGCTCAGTATATCACAGCTAGGGGGCGTGGTATATGGTCAGTATATCACAGCTAGGGGGCGTGGTATATGGTCAGTATATCACAGCTAAGGGCCGTGGTATATGCTCAGTATATCACAGCTAAGGGGCGTGGTATATGGTCAGTATATCACAGCTAAGGGCCGTGGTATATGCTCAGTATATCACAGCTAAGGGCCGTGGTATCTGCTCAGTATATCACAGCTAAGGGCCGTGGTATACGCTCAGTATATCACAGCTAGGGGGCGTGGTATCGGCTCAGTATATCACAGCTAGGGGCCGTGGTATCTGCTCAGTATATCACAGCTAAGGGGGCGTGGTATCTGCTCAGTATATCACAGCTAAGGGGGCGTGGTATCTGCTCAGTATATCACAGCTAAGGGGGCGTGGTATCTGCTCAGTATATCACAGCTAAGGGGGCGTGGTTCAACCCCCTTAGCTGTGATATAATGAGCATATATCACGGCCTGAAGTGAGCTATTGCTTTTATAAAACGGTTACCAAGTGTGGCAATATGAAAGAAAAATACACACTAATTTAAATAGTTTTTATTAGTAAATAATGATGTTCAAAATAAAATAGTCCCTCCGTTGCCTTCTGCACGAAACATAGTGCGAGGTGGTTGCTAGGCAACAACTCTAACAGCTAGCGAACACATCAGACAGAGAGCGTTGATCCATTATCTGGCTCTTTATTCACATTCATGTGTTTGTTGCTGTTTATTGTGCAGCCACTGAAAACCTGTCCAGCATCAGCAGCATGGCTTATGAGGTCACTTGGATAGGTTGAGGTTGTTCTAGGCCAGTGCTTCTCAAACGGACAAGTCAAATCAAGCAATCTGATTGGTCGATAGCGTTTTTGATTACAGATTTGAAAACATCGTTGCTTGCTTTAAAAGCAGCACAGTTCATGATGTCAGACCTTGGGAAGTATCTAGATATCCCTGCCCTAATGCCAAAGGAACTGCACCCTGAATATGTGTCGCCGTTTGATGTCTATGTCTGGACCGCTGCGTAACAAGGAAGGTTTCTGCCCGTTACTTCTCCGCTGCTTTCTTGTTCCAGTCTGAAAAGCAAACTACATGCTGTTTGCTTTTCAGCCCAACTGTATACAGTTAAATCGACCGGACTTCTTTCTGCAGATGTGAGCGTCCTTAACAACGGTCAATAAGTCCTTGCTGCACATCATCCCCTACATGCTTCCATCTCAAGCTTTGTTAGTTAGTTTCCTAACGGACGTAACATAGCAGCTGTAACGGTAGCTTTTCTCAGACGCGGAGGAATACTGACTTGTTGTGAAAAGTAACTACAATTCTACCCGTGGTATACGCTCATTATATCACGGCTAAGAACCAATCAGATTGCTTGAATTGACTTGTCCGTTTCATAAATATATATAATTTTTTAAGGAACATCTTATCAATCCCCAATGTATTATCTTAACACCACAAAAAGCAGAATCTCCTTAAAGTTAGATCATAAAATATGTTTCTGGTTTTCTTGCAGGTATTGTTTGAAGTTTCAAAAATGATCTTCTGAGCTGCTCCGGATCTGAGGAGAGTCACCTGAGGAGAGTCACCTGAATCACCTGAGGAGAGTCACCTGAATCACCTGAGGAGAATCACCTGAGGAGATTCACCTGAGGAGAGTCACCTTAATCACCTGAGGAGAATCACCTGAGGAGAGTCACCTGAGGAGAGTCACCTGAGGAGAGTCACCTGAGGAGAGTCACCTGAGGAGAGTCACCTGAGGAGAGTCACCTGAGGAGAGTCACCTGAGGAGAATCACCTGAGGAGAGTCACCTGAGGAGAGTCACCTGAATCACCTGAGGAGAATCACCTGAATCACCTGAGGAGAGTCACCTGAGGAGAGTCACCTGAGGAGAGTCACCTGAGGAGAGTCACCTGAGGAGAGTCACCTGAGGAGAGTCACCTGAGGAGAGTCACCTGAATCACCTGAGGAGAGTCACCTGAGGAGAGTCACCTGAATCACCTGAGGAGAATCACCTGAATCACCTGAGGAGAGTCACCTGAATCACCTGAGGAGAGTCACCTGAATCACCTGAGGAGAGTCACCTGAATCACCTGAGGAGAGTCACCTGAGGAGAGTCACCTTAATCACCTGAGGAGAGTCACCTGAGGAGAGTCACCTTAATCACCTGAGGAGAATCACCTGAGGAGAATCACCTGAGGAGAATCACCTGAGGAGAATCACCTGAGGAGAGTCACCTGAGGAGAGTCACCTGAATCACCTGAGGAGAGTCACCTGAGGAGAGTCACCTTAATCACCTGAGGAGAATCACCCGAGGAGAGTCACCTGAATCACCTGAGGAGAGTCACCTGAGGAGAGTCACCTGAGGAGAGTCACCTGAGGAGAATCACCTGAGGAGAGTCACCTGAATCACCTGAGGAGAGTCACCTGAGGAGAATCACCTGAGGAGAGTCACCTGAATCACCTGAGGAGAGTCACCTGAGGAGAGTCACCTGAATCACCTGAGGAGAGTCACCTGAGGAGAGTCACCTTAATCACCTGAGGAGAATCACCTGAGGAGAGTCACCTGAATCACCTGAGGAGAGTCACCTGAGGAGAGTCACCTGAGGAGAATCACCTGAGGAGAGTCACCTGAATCACCTGAGGAGAGTCACCTGAGGAGAATCACCTGAGGAGAGTCACCTGAATCACCTGAGGAGAGTCACCTGAGGAGAGTCACCTGAGTCACCTGAGGAGAGTCATCTGAGGAGAGTCACCTGAGGAGAATCACCTGAGGAGAATCACCTGAGGAGAGTCACCTGAGGAGAGTCACCTGAGGAGAGTCACCTGAGGAGAGTCACCTGAGGAGAGTCACCTTAATCACCTGAGGAGAATCACCTGAGGAGAGTCACCTGAATCACCTGAGGAGAGTCACCTGAGGAGAGTCACCTGAGGAGAGTCACCTGAGGAGAGTCACCTGAGGAGAGTCACCTGAGGAGAATCACCTGAGGAGAGTCACCTGAATCACCTGAGGAGAGTCACCTGAGGAGAGTCACCTGAGGAGAGTCACCTGAGGAGAGTCACCTGAATCACCTGAGGAGAGTCACCTGAGGAGAGTCACCTGAATCACCTGAGGAGAGTCACCTGAGGAGGTATTTCTTCTCAGTGACCCTAAAGATGATTTCTGGATTAATTTTTCCTGGAAGGAATGAAATCGAGAAGTGGACGTGAACATTTTTAATGTCTTACTGTTCCTGCTGCTTAGTATAAACACTTCAACACACACACACACACACACACACACACACACACACACACACACACACACACACACACACACACACACACACACCTTTCCTCTTGAAGAGCATTGCTGGAGACAAGGTGCTTCATGGAAACTCACGAATCTCTTCACCTGAGGAGAGTCACCTTAATCACCTGAGGAGAGTCACCTGAGGAGAGTCACCTTAATCACCTGAGGAGAATCACCTGAGGAGAATCACCTGAGGAGAATCACCTGAGGAGAGTCACCTGAGGAGAGTCACCTGAGGAGAGTCACCTGAATCACCTGAGGAGAGTCACCTGAGGAGAGTCACCTTAATCACCTGAGGAGAATCACCTGAGGAGAGTCACCTGAATCACCTGAGGAGAGTCACCTGAGGAGAATCACCTGAGGAGAGTCACCTGAGGAGAATCACCTGAGGAGAGTCACCTGAATCACCTGAGGAGAGTCACCTGAGGAGAGTCACCTGAGGAGTCACCTGAGGAGAATCACCTGAGGAGAGTCACCTGAATCACCTGAGGAGAGTCACCTGAGGAGAATCACCTGAGGAGAATCACCTTAATCACCTGAGGAGAGTCACCTGAGGAGTGTCACCTGAGGAGTGTCACCTGAGGAGAATCACCTGAGGAGAATCACCTGAGGAGAGTCACCTTAGGAGAATCACCTTAATCACCTGAGGAGAATCACCTGAGGAGAGTCACCTGAATCACCTGAGGAGAGTCACCTGAATCACCTGAGGAGAGTCACCTGAGGAGAGTCACCTGAGGAGAGTCACCTGAGGAGAGTCACCTGAGGAGAGTCACCTGAGGAGAGTCACCTGAATCACGTCACCTGAGGAGAGTCACCTGAGGAGTCACCTGAGGAGAGTCACCTGAGGAGAATCACCTGAGGAGAGTCACCTGAATCACCTGAGGAGAGTCACCTGAGGAGAGTCACCTGAGGAGAGTCACCTGAATCACCTGAATCACCTGAGGAGAGTCACCTGAGGAGAGTCACCTGAGGAGAGTCACCTGAATCACCTGAGGAGAATCACCTTAATCACCTGAGGAGAGTCACCTGAGGAGAGTCACCTGAGGAGAGTCACCTGAGGAGAGTCACCTGAGGAGTGTCACCTGAGGAGAGTCACCTGAGGAGAGTCACCTGAGGAGAGTCACCTGAGGAGTGTCACCTGAGGAGAGTCACCTGAGGAGAGTCACCTGAGGAGAGTCACCTGAGGAGAGTCACCTGAGGAGAGTCACCTGAGGAGAGTCACCTGAATCACCTGAGGAGAATCACCTTAATCACCTGAGGAGAGTCACCTGAGGAGAGTCACCTGAGGAGAGTCACCTGAGGAGAGTCACCTGAGGAGTGTCACCTGAGGAGTGTCACCTGAGGAGAGTCACCTGAGGAGAGTCACCTGAGGAGAATCACCTGAGGAGAATCACCTGAGGAGAGTCACCTGAGGAGAATCACCTTAATCACCTGAGGAGAATCACCTGAGGAGAGTCACCTGAGGAGAGTCACCTGAATCACCTGAGGAGAGTCACCTGAATCACCTGAGGAGAGTCACCTGAGGAGAGTCACCTGAATTACCTGAGGAGAGTCACCTGAGGAGGTATTTCTTCTCAGTGACCCTAAAGATGATTTCTGGATTAATTTTTCCTGGAAGGAATGAAATCGAGAAGTGGACGTGAACATTTTTAATGTCTTACTGTTCCTGCTGCTTAGTATAAACACTTCAACACACACACACACACACACACACACACACACACACACACACACACACCTTTCCTCTTGAAGAGCATTGCTGGAGACAAGGTGCTTCATGGAAACTCACGAATCTCTTCTGGCGTCGTTTTGCAGTTTCTGTCGACGCGTCAGTTACTCCTGGGATTGGTAGAAACAAGTAGATCGAATATGCAATGATTTATATTTTAATTTATTTTTGCTCAAGTGCTGTGTGTTGTAAAGGATGCAATAAAGTGTTTTAAATGTGTCCCACTTATTCTCCAGTGTTGAAATGACTTGTTTTGTCAAATATATCTACTGTATGTGATATAAACTGATTCAAAGCATGACATCTCAATATTTAAAGGGTAAAACCTGCATTTTCTGAAATGTTTGCATGAAATAATATTCTAAAGATCCATGAATGATGTAAATATCTGGCCATGATCTTACTTTGACTTAAGTAGAATATCTTAAGCTAACTTATGATCACCAAAAGTTTCCATGTCCAAGAAAAAAAAGCAAAACAAGAGGAAGTCGAAATATAGAGCAATGGATTTATTCAAATAAAGTCATATTTTATTCATAAAACACTTATATGTTAATATAAACCCTTTATAATGAGGTTTGATTAGTCACAGATCAGCAGAGAAGGTTACACACAGCTGGGAGGTCAAGCTGCCATCAGAGTTTAAGGCTTGGCTGATTATAATGTCATTCATTAAGTTGTGTAAATAATAGATATTCAATAGCAAAGCTGTGCCATGCCCTCGTCGTGCTCACAGTAGAAATAGTTGAAGATTAAAAAGGATTTGAAAACATTAAAACAGTCATTATGTACAAGATAATATACAGTATGCTGCAGAAATCACATTCATGTCTTTAATAGATTTTTAAACTTTATGAACACAAATGATACATATTTAAGGTGTATATCTACATATACTGACACACTGCTATACTCTGATTTGTCCTGGAACATTTATTAATGTTTTTATTAAAACTGAAAGGTGGGGTAGGGAAGAACGGAGAAACCAGCTGGAGTGCGCCAGAATCTGAAAATACACAGCCGGAAAGAATCTGCCCCTTCCTCACAGAGCCCCTCACGAACGCGCACATGACCAATGAGGGCACGAGATCAGTTTGTGCACGAGACGGAAGGCTGACAGGCAGGTAGGCCATCCAATCATCTGTCCCGGGCCGAGGCAGATGATTGGTCGTGCTTTTTACAGCGCCACGGCTTCCACAGATGGCATTTTTAAAAATGTATTTATTGTGAAAGCACTTCAGATATTCATTGCTATCGGGGCGTTAAGAGCATTCCATGGAATATAACAAGTGTTTCTGAAGTGAACTACCTACCCCACCTTTAATGTATTTAAAGCGCTAAAGTGAGACATACATTCATCTGATACATCTGCAAAAACATGATTTATAGAATTAGAAAGACAGGATTAGTAATAAAACTCACTGCGAGCACTCTGCAGCTCTTCTCTGTTTAATCACACACTTATATGATATTCATATTGATAAAATACTCTTACATACAAACTTAGATTTTTGGATGTCAATAAAAGCATCAAAATGCAGTTTCCTGTTTTTCTGCCGGTGAAACTCTTCAAAGGCTTTTTGAAAACGTCTCCTCTTTGATTGTCCACCCTGCAGAGAGAGGTAAGAGGAGCATGGGATTTCAACTCAGTTTGACATTGCATTAAGTGTAATGCTTTCAGTCTTTTTTTACAATTATTTTATACTTTTGTCAAAATTAGGTCTTTCCTGTCTCTCGTTCCAATGCTTGCACGCGGCAAAATGCCAGATATAAAACCCAATGGTTTACACTTAAAACATAACCATAAAAGGATCATTTCACTTTTGGATTTGTGCCTTAGCAGACCATTTACATGCACACAAAACCTACAGCAGGGAAAAGCAATAAAGTATTTCTTATTGTGTATTTTATTAAAGTTGAATGAAATATGCAAAAGTAATGTAGTAATGCTGTTGTGCTCTGATTTGACTTAATAGACAACTAGATAGATCGAGCGATAGGTACTTGATCCCAATTTGGGAAATGTTTGCGTTTACTTTATTACTTTATATAAAAAATATATATAGATTTATGTGATATTGAGTCTGATTTGCTTTATTTGTAGATAAAGGTTTTTAATTGGAGTTGGATTTGCATGAAAATGAAGAATTTCTGATTTTGCTAATTGTGCGTTTCAAGAGTTTCAAAAGGTACAGTAAAAAAAACTACAACGGTGTAAATGTTTAAAAAGAGAGGCTCACCTGGTTACTGACGCTGAAGTTAGGCGAAATCAGTTGCACTACATCGTGGTGACGCTCACAGTTTCGGGGTCAGGACTCTCGAGTGCAACAGCAAAGTCTTCATCACTCTCCACCTCAACTGTTTTGTGCGTTTCCAGAGGACGTTCTTCCTCCTCCGTCTTTCCATTAGGAGCCATTTGTAACTCAAGTCCTGCCTTCTCCTCTTCCTCGTCTCCTTTGCAAGGCTCCAGAAAGTCCTCCTCCTCTTTACGGGGCACCTCGGTTTCCTCCCGAATGTCTTCCTCCGCATCCATCCACACATCCTGCTCATGTTCCTCCTCCTTTGCTTTGACTGGCTCCTCCACTTGTTGGGCAGAAGCTACAGAGATAACCGGCTCTCCTCTTGTCTCCGTTTGCTTCACAGGTTGTATGGTGTCTGCCGCCGGGACACTAGAGGTCTCTCTCTCCGGTGGTTTGATTTCTCCCAGCGCTTGGATGTGGATATCCAGGAGGACAGGAGGAGTCGTGACGACGGCTCGTTCTGTTGAATCTGAGGCTGCCGCTGGCTCTGGGATTTCTGTTGCCTGAACAGCTCTCTCTTTTATCTGTATCTCGCTCTCATCTCTTTGTATTTGATTCACAGGTTCCTCCACTGCCTGAACTCCGACCTCCGACACGTCTGGAGCTTGAGAACTCGCTCGTCCGTACCGTATGTTGAGTTTGAATTCAATGGAAACACTTGAAGGAGATTCAATGACGTTACTTGTTGACGAGATGATCCCAGTGTTGTGTGGGGTAGCTATTCCAGCGTTACCATGTGTTACAGTCGGACTCTGGATCATTTGAGCTTCCTCACGAATGATTTGATCCAATTTGACCTCTTCTACTACAACCCCTGCTTTGCATCTTTCCTGCTCAACTTTAGTTTCCTCCAAATCCTGTTTCTCAACTTCCCCTTGAACCACTTCTTTGACAGCTTCTCCTTCTTGTTCCACCACTGATTCAGGTTCTGGTAAGTTTTCCTTTACGTGTGGAACAACTTCTTCAATGGTCACCTTGAGTTCCTCGTTAGTTAGTTCCTCTTCAATCTCTGGAGTTGCTGAGAAGTCCTCTACCTTTGTGACTGTTTCATGACAAACATCGATGACTTCCTTGTCTTCTGTGACCTCTACCTCTAGCACTGAGTCCCGAATTGTCTCGGCTGATTTTACATCAACGTCCACCACCTGCACCTGAATTCTGTGATTGTCCTCAGACTCGACAGACGGCACATGCATCATTACCACCACGCTGCCTCCCTCTACTTTCTCATCTGCTTCATCTTTCAGTAACGGTGTGGAAGTCTCTAACTCATCCTTGAACACTTGCTCACTTGCCACTTTACTGATCGAGGGTTCAGGGATAGCTGAGGTTTTCTGTACCAACACATCAGGTATTGCAACTGAGGCATCTTTGCATACGACTACTTGCGCCACGACTGCACGCTCAAATGCATTTGTTGTCTCAGTGCCTGGAAGTTCACTTTCTTTTTCTGTCTGAACAGTGGCTTGCACTGCACCGAGCTGCACTTCATGGTTTGGTTCATTGGTGACTTTAGCGGTGTTTTCAAACAGCGCTGCAAGTTGTTCGGTTAATACGGTATTCTCCAGGACCTGAACACTTGTTTCCTCAATAACAAGGGATACAGAAACTGCTGTCAATGTTTGTATCTCGTCTACAACTTCAGGTACGCAGTTATCCTGCTCAACCACGACATCCTGTGGGATACTCTCTGTTTTCTGATCCTCTGCCGTCTCTAAAGAAGTATCCAGTTGGGCCACAACTTCACTTTCAATCCCATTTGTAACTGAAGCAATGACATGGTCAACGTCTGGTTTTGGAACGCCTTCTATTAATATCTCCTGCTGAGCATTACCTCCCTCAATATCTTCTAGGACCTCCTTCACATCCATTGGTCTTCCTTCATCAGCTTGTATTTCAGTCACTATAGCTTCTGAATCAGATGGTAGTACTTCTGGTTCTTGGACATGTTCAGTTATGGCAGCTTCCTCTGGTAGTCTTTCTTCCGGCTCAACGTCATCGTCCTGTTTGGGTTCATCTTTATCTGTTTCCACTACTGGAATATCTTCTGAGATAACCTCCTGTACTAACCATTGAGGGATTCCCACCTCTGAATCTGATCTAGATGCTTGAACAGCTTGTAGTATTTCTTCGTCTTGATCATGTTCAGTTTCTGGCGTTTCCATTGACTCAGTATTGTCTTTATTTAGAGGAATTGTTTCTATGACGTCTTCCGAACCTAATATGTCTGGTAATACTTCTGGTTCTTCACTTGTTTTGGGAGCATCAACTGGCTGAGCATTGGCTTCAGAGCAAGGTATTGTTTCCTCTTCAGTTTCACCTGAAACATCCTCGGATATTACCTCTTTTTCAAATGGTTGAAGACTGCCTGCCTCTGAATCTAATGTGGGTACTGGAACAGCTGGTAATACTACTGATTCTTGAACATCTTCATCTACTGGCTGAATGTTTGCTTCAGTAGGAGCCTCTAATACTTCTGGTATTTCATTATTGGTTTTAGGAGAATCCCCTGGCTCAAGATGGGCCTCAGTGCAAGGTATGGTTTCCTTTTTGGGCTCATCTGTTACTGTTTCTACAGCTGTTACATCCTCTGTTTCTTTCTCCAGTGGTAGAAGACTACCTGCCTCTGAGTCTAATATGGCTGCTTGAACAGCTTCTACTGGATCTGTTTCCAGTTTTTCTGGGGCTAAAACATGTTCAGTTTTGGTATCTTCTACTTCAGATTCTGCTACTGAGACGTCCTCTGATGTGACCTCTTCTGAATCTGATGCTGGTGCTTCAACAGCTTCCAATGCTACTGGTTCTTGAACATTTTGAGTTGTGGAAGGAACCGCAGGCTCAAGATTGGCTTCAGTGCAAGGTAGTGTCTCCTCGTTGGCTTCATCTATAACTTTCTGTGGTTCGGGAACATCCTCTGATATGATGTCGTTCTCAAGCAATTGAACACTGACCTCTGGCGGTTCGAATGTAGGTGCTTGAGCAACCTCTAATACTTCTGGTGTTTCATCATTGGTTTTGGGAGCATCCACTGGCTCAAGATGGTCTCCAGTGCAAGGTATTGTTTCCGCTTTGGGTTCATCTGTAACTGCTTCCACTGCTGAAACATCCCCTGGTATTTCTTCATGTTCAAGAGAAAGTAGACTACCTACCTCTGAAGCTGATGCAGATGCTTTTTCAGCTTCTAATACTTCTTCAACTGTTCTGGAAGCCTCAACTTGCTCAAGATTGCCTTCGGTTAGAGGTAATAAATCCTCTTTTGGTTCTTCTGGCTCAACACTGACTTCAGCGAGACACTCTTCTGTCTGTTTGAGTTGATCTGTAACCGGTTCTGCTTCAGGAAAGTCCTCTGATTGTACTTCCTCTGTTGGTGATTGATCACTGCCCTGCTCTGAAGTCAATGTGGAGGTTTGCAGAGCCTCTGATGCTTCCTGTTCTTGAACATGTTCAGGTCTGGCAGCATCTGTTTCTCGTTCATCTTCCTTCTCTGGCTCAACGTTGACCTCAGTAAGGGCCAATATTTCCTCTTTGTGTTCATGTGTTTCCGCTGCTAGTATGTCTTCTGATATAATGTCCTTTTCAGGGGATTGAACACGACCCTCCTCTGGATCCAACTCCTGCTTCTCCTTGGCCTCTACTGGTGGTTCATCTTTATCCTCAACCTGAATTTGATCAGTGACATTGTGAATAAGATATTCCTTTTCTGTCAGAGATTGGACATCCTGCTCCATAGCCTCATCCCTGGTTTCCTCAGCTTCTGTTCCAGCTGCTACTTGAGGGTCATTCTTTGGGAGCTCTGTTTCAGTTAGATGTGCCTCAACGAGAGATCCTTCCTCCAGGACAATGTCTTCACCTGGAGGGAATATATCTGTAGAAGCAGCTGATAGGCAATCCCCCAGCTGATAGATCTCATCAATACTTTCTAGTTCTTTAAGGCTTTGCTCCGGATGTGTAACATCAACCTCATGTTCATCATCCAAAGCAATTTCAGCAGTATCAAACTGCTCTGTATGAACTTCAGATACGATCTCTGTGGAAACAGAGTCATTGACTTCAGATATGCTCTCTGTTCGGGCGCTAGCTGTAAGTTTGTCAACTGCTTCCAGTTCTTCTACATCTAGATCTGGGTTACTGTCAGTTGCATCTAATCCTTTGTGTATTTCAAGAACTGTCTGCCCTTTCTTTACAATTGTGTCCATTATTTGATGTGAGACGGAAACAACCACTCTATCAGATCTAACATCATCTGAACAAACTGGAACTTCCTTTGGGCTAATCAAAATGGTTTCAACAACCTGATACAGAAGTGCATCTGTTTCCTTCACGACATATTCGGCTGGAACTGGTGTCGTGTTTCCAGATGTTTTCGAAGACTCTGAAGATAACTGGGAAACTGCAGAGATCATTTCAGTTTCATCCTCCTGGGTGATGTCCAAAGGCTCTGGTGCAGTAAAGGCCTCGGATGTGATCTCTATCAGGTCCTCTGCGATAGTGTCGTCTCTAGCTGCGTCCTCTGTGACAGAAGCTGGGGTGGCCTCCTCTGCGATGTCACTGAGCTGTGGTTTACTGAGTGATTCTGTATCATCAGATTCTTCACTTGAAGGCGCCTTGCTCTCTAAAGCATCTTCCTTGTCTTGGACTTTGTTTGCTTCAGCTTGCAGACAGACCCCCTGTAGGACTGGCTCGGCCTTCTGATCAAGGAGACCTCGCTGGACTTCATGGTCTGCTTCCTTGGGAATACGCCTCTCTATGTCTGCCTGTGTTTGTATTTGAACCGCTGTCTCAACTATATCAAACTCAGACAAAGGAACAATAGCTGGTGTTTCCGAGTCTTCATCTTCTGAAGCAACGTCCTTATCCGCCTCGTCTGAAGATACTTGGTCTGGCTTTTCGGTAGACCTTCCCTTCTTTCTGCCAGGTAGAAGTTTCTTTATTGAGAAGGAGGACTCATCTTGAGTAGACTCACTATCAGATTGTACTCCGTCTTTGCTCTCATCTTCATCCTTTGATTTCCTTTTCGGGGTGACAAGTCTTTTCAACGATTTCCATGTGGACCCTGCATCCGCCTCTGAAGGACTTACACTTTCCTCATGAGAGCTTTCGAGCCCTGACTCTGCACCACCTTTAGATCCAGTGTCTTGCTTGTTTTTATCGTTATTGTTTTGAGGTGTTTCCTCCTCAGAGTCGGATGTTTTACGGCTTCTTCTCCTTCCAGATCCACACAAAACAGATTCCCATGAAACAGAAGAGTCTTTTCGTTTGTTGCCTTCTTCTGTGCTGTGATCTGATATTTGCGCTCCTTCGACTGCCTTTGACTCTTCGACTAAACATTTGATTTGAGTCTCTTCGTTACTAATTGACGGTCTCTTCCTGAGCTTTTTGGGAGTCATCAGTTTTTTGAAGGAAGCCCATGCACCTTCCTCCTCTTCTGCAGACGATTGTGCACGAACTTCTCCTTTCTGATTGTCATCTGACTCAGTCGATGATATGACTTTCTCAGAAACATGTTCTCCAGAGTCAGACATCCTTGCATCACTTGACCTCCTGCTCCTTTGCTTTCTGGGTAGTTTATTGAAACTAGAACCTGAAAACAGCCTTTTCAGAGGACTTGCTTGAACCTTTTCCTTCTCTTGAGAACTCAGGATTTCAGGCTCAGTGACGATGACGGTCAGAGGATCTGGGATCTGAGCTGCAGGCGTCTTACCCCCTTTCAGTTCTTTATGTTCTGTCTCAACTGCAGCTGCTTCAACATCATCACGAATGTCCTCTCTATCCTGGTGTTGGTCTTGTTCAGTTTGTTCTGCCGTCTCTACAACCTCCTTCTTCCCCAGGTCCTCCAGTTCTTTGTCAGCTGTCTCCTCTTCTGGAAGCTTATTTTTCTTTCGTAGTCCAGAAAAGATTCCAGTAGTGAAAAATCTTTTAATTGGAGACACGACCTCCGCCTCTTCAGGACCAGAAGGAGATTCTGGTTCTTCTTCAGGCGTGGCTTCCTGCTGTGAATCTTCTTCTACAGGCATTTCTGCATCTACATAATCAGACTCAGCTTCCTCTTTGGTTTCTGGTGTTTCCTCCTCCGCATTCTGTGGAGCGTCCTCCGGTGAGACGTCAGTCAGGGTAGGACATGTTGTTGAATCATTGTCATACGTCTCCTGAGCCATCTTCAGATCAGTCTTTTCTTCAGGATTCTCACTTGTGGTTTCCATTGTTGTATCTCCAATGTCTTCTGGTCTGTTCGGGTCTGATGCTACGTCACCTGAGCCACTCTTTACCGTCAGCTTCAAACCAATGTTGCTGAAAAATCTCCTGAAACCTTCATTGATGTCATTCTGCTTTGCATCCATTGCTATCATTTCCAGAGGTTCTTCTTCGTCAGCTTCATTAAGCGATTCCTTTTCACTTATTTCAACATTTTCTACATCTTCTTCTTTGAGTGGCTTTTCTGTTTCTGAATCATCCTTCTCCGGTGAAAGGAAAGCTAAACCAGGAAAGAGATTAAATATTAAAATACTTGGATGCAAAGAACTGTACGAGACTGATGACTGAGATGAAACTCTATCAGCTGTAAACAAATACTAATGCATCTGTTAAAACGCTGCTGACAGTGTCCATCGTAATGTGCAGCAATAGTAAAAGAGAACCTACCGTCTGCACGAACCTGCTCCTCACAGAGACCATTCACTTCGGCTATCGAGCTTTCTGCTTTCCCACAGACCTCAGAGACCTGCCCATTGTTTATGAGAGGCTGAAACAAAGCACAAAGAATTCATTCAATGCTTCCTCGCTTTTCTGGGAAAGACAATATTGAAAAGCAGCGAGAAAGTCTCTCTTTAGGCAGTAAAGGTTCAACATATCCTTGTTTGTAAAAGTAGCTTCACAAGCACTGGTTTCCCTCTAAAGTAGTGATGACTTGAGAACTGGTACTTCAGACTCATGTCAGGTGCTCTTTTCCCCATAAGGCGCGCCTCGCTGCACATGACCCCGCTACACGGATATATACTAAACACTACAGAGCCCATTCCCTGTCCTGTTAGTGTTTACTTCCTGTCTGCATTCTTCTGGTGATTTATTTAACCTCTTTTCCTTTCTCTTTCTGGATCTTCCTTAGCAACCTTCATCATAGTCCTTGATAGTGGTCTGTACTGCTGGATTAACAGCGTGTCACATGTTAAGAAGTTACAATCAGAATGGAGTATTCAACTCAGCCGTGTAATACAAGTTGTTAGTAGCCTTAAGGGCCTACACAGTGGTTATGCTAAACCACATCGCCCTTCACTGGATGCATAATGAGCTGCACTAAACCACATCGCCCTTCACTGGATGCATAATGAGCTGCACTAAACCACATTTCAGCATTTAAAATACCTAGCCATAACTCAAAAGTAACTAAAAAGTAGTGTAACTCATTACATTTCAGAGACAGTAATAAGTAATATGTACTGTATTACATTTTGGAAGTAACTTGCCCAACACTGCTCGAGACTAACAATATCCTTTTTTCCTGGGATCAATAGAAACTGTTTAGAAACCAGTTCCTGGGAGATCTTCTAAATGCAACCTGTTTTTCACCCTGATATTGTAACATGGAAAATGTGTCTGTAATCTGCAGGAGAGCGAATCAACGTTTGACCCCTGACAGTGGTGCGTGGTTTCCTGGGAGGAACTTGATTAAATCCAGTTGTTTGAAAGGGACAGTTATATTAAATCGATATCAGGGAATTATGACTGCTTTCTTAAACTAACTCCAAGCAGCTTGTAATTCATCATTAAAACAACTGAAGCCAATCAAAACAAATATTAAGATGAATATCCAATCCTTTCTTTCATGAGCCTTGAATTCAATCCTTACACTGGGTATGGGTAATCGTGTTATTGACCTATTGTGAATATCTAAATGTGTGGTGTGAGTATTTCCTCATGGGCTCAAATCCAGAGAAAAATGAGCCTAATCCATCAGAATGTGAACTTCCGTGAAACAAAAATGTTCAATCTTGGATTAACTGGGGCTGCAAAGTCCTGTTCTGAGTCCCAACAACACAGCCCAGTCAGCAGTGAATGGGTCTGATGGGAGTCTCACGGTTAAATAACCCTAAAGGTCCAAAGATCCAGTTCTGATCCAGATGAGTCTGAGCAGGGAACACGGAGAGCACGTTCCTTAAGAAACACAGACCGTGTTGGACATTGATACGGAAGATGAATCCTAGCCAACGTTTGTTACATGTTTTGAATGATAACCAGTGAGACGCGAAGCATCATCATGAGTTACTGTAGCCTTCAATGTAGAATCAAATCAAGGCTTGTTCCCGAAATAAACGCATGAAGCGACTTCAAAGTGCGTAATGTGATTCTGAGGCTGTGAGCTGATTTTCCACTTTCCATTTTAAATGCACGCACCTCGCCTAACTCTGATCTGGGAACAGGCTGCACTTTGTGTTCCGTCTCAAGCTGTTGAGTTTTAGGAGAAAACGACCAAAACGTAGAGACGATGCACGACGATAAGATACACGACGATACACGATGATACACGATGATAAGATACACGACGATAAGATACACGGCGATAAGATACACGACGATAAGATACACGACGATAAGATACACGACGATAAGATACACGACGATAAGACACACGATGATAAGACACACGACGATAAGATACACGATGATAAGATACACGATGATACACGACGATAAGACACACAATGATAAGATACACGATGATACACGATGATAAGACACACGATGATAAGATACACGATGATAAGATACACGACGATAAGACACACGATGATAAGATACACGATGATAAGATAAACGACGATAAGATACACGACGATAAGACACACGATGATAAGATACACGATGATAAGATAAACGACGATAAGATACACGACGATAAGATACACGATGATAAGATACACGATGATAAGATAAACGACGATAAGATACACGACGATAAGACACACGATGATAAGATACACGATGATAAGATAAACGACGATAAGATACACGACGATAAGATACACGATGATAAGATAAACGACGATAAGATACACGACGATAAGACACACGATGATAAGATACACGATGATAAGATAAACGACGATAAGATACACGACGATAAGACACACGATGATAAGATACACGATGATAAGATAAACGACGATAAGATACACGACGATAAGATACACGATGATAAGATACACGATGATAAGATAAACGACGATAAGATACACGACGATAAGACACACGATGATAAGATAAACGACGATAAGATACACGACGATAAGATACACGATGATAAGATAAACGACGATAAGATACACGACGATAAGACACACGATGATAAGATACACGATGATAAGATAAACGACGATAAGATACACGACGATAAGATACACGATGATAAGACACACGATGATAAGATACACGATGATAAGATACACGACGATAAGACACACGATGATAAGATACACGATGATAAGATACACGATGATAAGACACATGACGATAAGACACACGACGATCAGAAGGACTTTTTGGATCCGAAATGGCGACGTGTTAGCTTTGCAGCATGAAAAACAAGGCATTGCACATAATATAAATGTACAGTGTGAGAAGAATATCACTCATCAAGTACTTCTTCAATGTATTTAGAAAACACAAAGTACACAAAGTACATATATGGCCTCGCAGACTTTGATATTCAAACCCTGAATGTTTCCAAACACTTCTGGAATTTTAGGAGCGGAAACAATAAATCACTCAGTTTCCCGGTTTTATTTGAACGGTATTTTCCTGACAACAATGATGGTTTCCGCTTCGCCCAAAACCAACGTGTGAAAGCGGTTCTGGAGACGTGGCCTTTAACCCAGAACAATTACATGTTCATGCTTTTTTAGGTCAGTTTTCCCAATTTACAGTTTACTGCATTTTAGACCTTTTGATTCGTCTGCAGCAGCGCTGGTATGTTGGGGTTAGCAGGTATTAAGAAGGTCTTAAAGTATTTTACATTTGTAACAAAAAAGGAGCAAACACCCTTAAAATGTGACACTGTAAGCAAACTGATATTTTTAGATATGTCTTTGTCTTTTTGAAACAAAACACCGCCAAGACATTTGACTCCTGATCCCCGTTCTGATACTTTGCATGTAAACTAAGTTCAAATCGATGCAGTGTTTCTGAGAGTATCACATGACACGGAGCACTGGAGGTATGTTGGAAAACAAAGCTCTGGAACATGCGACGTGTGAGCGTGAAACGACGGCCTCCTGCTTCCTAATCGTGTTATCGCCCGTCTCCACGAGGCAAGTGAAATCACTATCTCGTGACACATTACGGCTGCTTCCCTCCTCTCAGCGCTGTCTCTCTGACTTCCTGCTCTCTTCTGCAGAACAACACATCGATGAGAGAGGAACCCCAGATGTCCCCGGGGCCTCACAGGCTCCTCAGAGGAGAGGTCACTCGGCACACTTTACCCTTTAAATGCAAACTGCTCTGCATCAATGAAACCATGAAGAGAGGTTCAAACTCACATAGAAAAGTCAGGAAAGCATAGCTCCTTCAATTCCACAGAATAAGAGTCAGCTACTTTTAGAAAGAGCCTCTTGTGCTCGATGCACCCAAACATGCAAGGACTTAGTTTGAACACATCTCAGGGTCAATGCATGTGTTGGCAGCTGCTCTGTCCTGCTGGCAGCAGCCTCAGCAGCCTCAGCAGCATCTCTGCTCTGCACTGACTGCTTCTAGCTTTAACACCATGCTGAACATCACCACTGCAGCTATAAGAGAGTCAAGGGTTCTCTGCAGCAGCACAGCAGTGTTTCAGTGAGTGATGATCAGATATCTATCAGGATGTTACTGATGTGGCGCGGAGTGATACTGAGTATGTGTTGAAGTATGTATGTACCATGGCTAAAGACCTCTTAGGTAAACAAAGTTGTCTCATAGAAAGGTCTACGGATACCTTCTCACTCCACGACATGCGGCCATTAGCATACAGGACTGTTCATACCTCCTCTCCGCTTTCTGAACAGATACATGAGGCAGTGAAGGGTTCTCTGCAGCAGCACAGCAGTGTTTCAGTGAGTGATGATCAGATACCTTGTCTCCAGTTTCCTGCTCATCGTCCCGCGCGTCCCCGCTCCGCTCCTCTGCCGCTTCAGCGTCGCGGTGCGCAGACTGCGCGTCGCCCATGCCGCAGCAGCCCGTCACTGTCCGGTAATGGAAATATCCCAAAAGGTAGCAGCGGAGGAAAAAGCTAAATCCTGTGTCTGCAGCGGAGGAAGAGAAGCTCTCAAATGCAGCCTGGGTGGTGGGGAAGTGTTGTTTTAGAGCGACCCCCCCCCTGCAGGATCACATGGAGCCTCTGAGACTGCTGGCCCGGCCCGGCCCGGCCCGGCACGCCTCCTGATGCATCAACAACAGAAGAAAAAAGAAGCCTGCAGAGGAACCCGTCCTGAGATGACTGAGGTGTTACTGAGACTCTGTCACAGCACTGTGTGCTCAGGGTGAGAAGTTGAACACTCGCTGCTCCAACATGTGCAATAATATGATGATGATGATGATGATGATGATGATGATGATGATGATGATGATGATGATGATGATGATGATGATGATGATGATGACAGCGTGCTCTGACATGTCTGCCACTAGGTGTTTTTGCACTACTGTTAATATTTACATTGACTCTGAGACCGTGTGTTCCTGTAGAGATGCCATTGCTCTCTGCTCTGTATCATCATCATGCTGTGTTTAGTATTCTGTCATTCTGGATCAACCATTTCCTCCGGGATAAATAAAGTCTCATCTTATCTCAGGCGTTCATCATGAATACTGTTGACTGACTTTTTGACTTTTCTATGTGTTTATATGTTTCTAGTTATACACTGTATAATATTTCACAATAAATGACTGAGATCCAGAAACTAGTCGCCAGTAATTACTGCCATGTTACAGCCAACCCTTTGACATGTTACAGCCAACCCTTTGACATGTTACAGCCAACCCTTTGACATGTTACAGCCAACCCTTTGACATGTTACAGCCAACCCTTTGACATGTTACAGCCAACCCTTTGACAAGGTTACAGCCAACCCTTTGACATGTTACAGCCAACCCTTTGACATGTTACAGCCAACCCTTTGACATGTTACAGCCAACCCTTTGCCAAGTTACAGCCAACCCTTTGACATGTTACAAGCCAACCCTTGCCATGTTCAGCCAAACCCTTTGACATGTTTACAGCCAACCCTTTGACATGTTACAGCCAACCCTTTGACATGTTACAGCCAACCCTTTGACATGTTACAGCCAACCCTTTGACAAGTTACAGCCAACCCTTTGACATGTTACAGCCAACCCTTTGACATGTTACAGCCAACCCTTTGACATGTTACAGCCAACCCTTTGACATGTTACAGCCAACCCTTTGACATGTTACAGCCAACCCTTTGACATGTTACAGCCAACCTTTGACATGTACAGCCAACCCTTTTGACAATGTTTACAGCCAACCCTTTGACATGTTACAGCCAACCCTTTGACATGTTACAGCCAACCCTTTGACATGTTACAGCCAACCCTTTGACATGTTACAGCCAACCCTTTGACATGTTACAGCCAACCCTTTGACATGTTACAGCCAACCCTTTGACATGTTACAGCCAACCCTTTGACATGTTACAGCCAACCCCTTTGACCGTACAGCCAACCCTTTGACATGTTACAGCCAACCCTTTGACATGTTACAGCCAACCCTTTGACATGTTACAGCCAACCCTTTGACAAGTTACAGCCAACCCTTTGACATGTTACAGCCAACCCTTTGACATGTTACAGCCAACCCTTTGACATGTTACAGCCAACCCTTTGACATGTTACAGCCAACCCTTTGACATGTTACAGCCAACCCTTTGACATGTTACAGCCAACCCTTTGACATG
>NW_022991688.1:0-21550 GCF_902827175.1 Gymnodraco acuticeps
CACTAAGACAGAAAATACCATTCTTATACACTTATATATGTATCTTTTATCCCATTTTAAAATGATTTATAGTTGTCTGATATACTTCACTGATACTTTTAACTCATATATAATTGAGCTATTGGTTGCATTACATTAAAGGGGCCCTATTATGCTCATTTTCATGTGTTTACATGGTTTAATGTTCAAAAAGCTCTTTATTTTTCTCATACTCTTTTCACCCTCTGTCTGAAACCAGAGCCCAGTCTGCTCTGATTGGTTAGCTGGCCGGCTCTGTTGTGATTGGCCAACCGCTTAGAGATTATTTATACATATCTATCAGTTACAGCTACAATATATATCATTCATCTTCATTCCAATGCATATGAATGTGTCATGCAAAGAATATGTGAGAATGTACTTGTTTACACTCTACTTATTGTGTTTCTCCTGTGTTTATCTCCAGCATCAAGTTGTTTACAAGAGATTTAGCAGATTGGTGCCACTCTGTGTGTTTGAAGGCGATGTGCTGTGACAGCGCTGTCACCTTCCTGCGGGGCCTGAACACATCTCAGCTCGACCTTATCTCCCGCACCGCTCACTCATGTGCAGCTATTTTAAATTAGCAAAAGGATCTTTTGGGAGGAACATAATATTGTAAAGCCAACTTTTCAATTGAATATTGCTTGGATATTAGTGTTCCTGCTTAAATGGTTAAGGCTCATTGTAAATATGGTACATTTTGGTCGATTTGTACTGATTTCCAACAAAAGATACCAAATAAATCAACTTCAGACTCAATGAACCCACTGAGGTTTTCAGTGGCCTCATTGCACTCTTTCTAGGCCGATGTTGCATACCACTTGAAGAAGCTTTGTGTTTCTTCATCATTCCAGGTATACACACAATACACACAGAGGAAGGCCTATTGTTAGCAGCACATCATCCATCACAGAAAAAATCACTATGTGGACCACCATCTGAAACCGTTAGACCGGGTTTATGAGCATTTTAGAACTCCGAGGGTCAGAGAGGCCCGTCTGTTGGGGAGCCCACAAAGTTCCTGATCAAGTGTTTTTAGCAAATATCCAGATTGAAGTACTTCAAACTGATTTGTTGGTTAAATGTGAATCTGATACAAAGAAATGCTATGTTGCCTGAACTTTTGCCTGTTATCAAATAACTCACTGAATGAACAGTAATTAGCAAAAGGTGTTTTGTTCTGCCACTGACAACAAGGTCCTTTTAACATTACATTACATTGCATTTAGCTGACGCTTTTATCCAAAGCGACTTACAATAACAAGTGAGAGTGCCAGGGAACAAGTGGCAGCTAAAGAAGAGAAACTGCAACTTGAATATTTTGAATCGTATTTAGATGTGTTTTATTTGTACACATGAAAAGGTCCTTCTGAAAAAATAAAGTCAAAATCAATCCTATTTTCCTGATTTTTGAGTTGCCATGGTTGTTACGTAATAAGACATGCAGCACAATTGCCAATGGCAGAATTCAGGCTCAGAAAATGTTCGTCTCTTAATAGAGGTGGAAGCCATTTAGCTGATTCAAATCATTTTGTCCACTTTCAGTTGAAGATTGATAATCAATAACTATATTGTTCCTTTACTTTCCCAAGCAATCATCCTAAATGAACTTCAATACGTAGAGCAGTAAGTGAATGCATCACCACTATACAGCTGGTTAAACCATGCATGAGGGTTGGACGGTGGTATAAGAGGAGTGGTGTCTGGAAACAGAGAAGGAAAGGTTACAAAGAAAGGGAAGTTCAGAACATAATTGGACTTTCCTCTGTGTTTTCTCCTCCTGTCTGGATTAGAGGAGGGAGTCAGGCAGGATTTGGGACACATGGTAATTATCCAATCTGAGATCCCATCTGCGACCCCTCCTGTCCCCAGCCTGTTTTCTAAACCCTCCCTAGCCCTCTCAGCTTATGCAGGATTGTCTTTCTCTGCTCCACAGTCTCTGAGGTCGCTAAAAACAAACCGGGCTTTTGAGTCACAACAACAAAGGATTTCAAATGAAGAAGCAGATACCTTTTAACTCCCTCTGAGAGGAGCCTAGCACTTGTTTTGCTGCCGTAACAATTTCAACAATGCTTGAGTTTTGTGTGTGTCGTGTTGCACGCCTGACATACTTTACAAAAAAATAAATGTCTAGTTTGAGATCTAAACACAGAAAAGTTGACTGTCATAATTAAAACCTATTATATGGCTAAGTTTTAGTTGGTACCTCTTATATTGATGGGGTTTATGAGGTGGGACTAATGGCTTTATCATGAGGTTAGAGCTGTTTAAATCATTTGTTTATAAATGGATTTCTGTTTAGATCTTGAATTTGGCCTTCAACACCTCTTTCAAGATTAAATAACGTAGGTTGTGAAATATGAAAAGCACTTTTTTACTCATTGACCAACGTGTTTGTCACGTTTCTCCGCCAAGTCAGCAAGAATTTATGGCCGCCAAAAAATGTCATGTCGGGTGAATTAACTACAATTATGTCAATAACAACTTTTGTACAAATGTGTGTAAAGTTTAGAAATTCAAAGTATTAAAGGTACAGCCACACAGCTGTGCCAGGTGGGAAGAAGAAGCCCTGTTTTTTTTCACGTTGCTGTTATTTATCCATCTGACAAACCAGAGCAAGCCGGATGCTTTCTGGGACATAGAAGCTGGAAACCAGGCTACTGGAGTCTGTTGGAAATATGAAGTTCATGCATCAACCAGAAACACCAAAATAGAACATGTTCTCTGTCAATATTGAGGTCTTTGTCCACATCACACATAGTCTACCCTCAATGTCCTCAAACATACAACTCTGCTTGTGATAATCAGCTTGTCTACGAATTAAATCGCTTTTGTCCTGCACCAAATTACTCCAAAACACCTTTAATTGTATAAGACATTGATTGTGTGTGTGTACTTGTTTACTTAGCTAACAGTGGACTGCCCACATACAGGGGACTTGGAGGCAAACAATGGACATGTCGGAGGTCTCCGGATAGACATGCACATGTAACGGCTATATATGAATAATAGTATTGAAAAATGTCATGAATGTATGAACACTTTACCATAAAGCTAGTCTTTTATAACAAGAGGGCCACAGTCAATGACCACAGTTTAATTGGCTCCATATGGCTCAAATATGCCATCTCTGAATTGGTTAATGGGAAGTGTCCACTCAGCTGAAACATGAATTCACACAAGTATGTTGGAAACCATGCACATTATTATACGTGCACTGTGGTAATGGCATGACTTGTGTGAGTGTGTGTGTGTGTGTGTTTTCTGTGCTGCTTCTCCCTCCTTTGCACAGCCACACACATGCTCTGAATCAGCCTCGTTAGTCTCCCCCCCCCCCCCAGGTGTCTCACATGCTAATCAGCTCCCTGCCTCTCCTGCTTAATCACCTCATTCCCCTCTCCTGAGTTCCTCCACCCATCTCCACACCTGCACTTCATTCCCTCGTAGATTAGCTTTTGTTTAATGCCGTGGTGAAGCCTGGGAACTCTCCTAGTTGAAATGTCAAAAAATAAAAACTTGGATGACCGTGACAAACTGATGTTTCTTCTGCAAATGTACACCTATGTATCCCCTTTTCACCGCGGGCAAATTGACTTGTTTAAGGATTAGTTGGAGGTGTTGAAATTGGGAAAGCTAACAGGTTGGAGGGGGAAGAGAGACAGAGAGAGAGGGAGAGAATACTTTCTTATGTGATAGTGACGGAGACAGACAGACGGGTTGAAAGGGGGAGAGAGGGGTCAGCCTGTGAGTGAAAGAGAGACAGCGTGTTGGGTGAAGCGTGTCCTGTGGAGAGACAGTCTCAATCATGAAGTGCACTGTTCTCTGTTTTTGTTTCAAGTTTGGTCACAATTCATTAGTCCAATTTTCCAGGGTCTCTTTGGTTTAGTTACAAATAAAGCTAAAATATCCCTGCTTCATAAAGCAAGCTTGTGACGAAACAAAACTATTTTGTTTTGTGTGCAAGTTGTTTTAATTAAATGTGCAAAATTAACCCGAAAAATGCGTTAAAAACTATTCTTTGCATGATGATAAGCTAACAGTGTGTCAGATACAACCTGGGTGCACTGCACCTTTAAAAGATCTGTAAAAAAATGTGAGGATGAAAGTAAATGTTTGGACATTTTAAAAGTATTATTTACCTGCCTATACCAAATTCACCGCATTTTTCTCTGGTATTTCACACTTTTATTAAAATAACCTTCACTGATTTAATCCGAAGACAGTTGTATTTTGTCAAACATATTTTGTGTGTTGTGAGACTTGCCACGGTAGAACAACCCACTACATGGTTATTGGGTTTAGCAGAGCCTTGCCTCGAGTCTTTTTCTGGTGTTTCTCAGCAGTTCTGCCGTTATAAACCTGTGTTCTGGGAGATGACGGGTGTTAGAGGGGGGGTGGGCTGTATATTTTAACACAATGAGTTGTTGGACTATAAGCAGGCCCCGGTGCTGATGTGCTGTCAGCCTGGCCCCAGCCTCCATCTGGAGCTCCACTGGAGGTGTGAACGTCTCCTTCACTGCCCTTCACCACTGGATGCACAACATGTAAATATGGCAAGTTTACTCCATCCTTTCCCTAGGCCATAAAGAGTTTCTGACGTTATCTGTCGACATAGCTAACAAATAAGAGAACAATTTGAATGTGTCAGAATCTGGCAGCTAAAAGCATAAAGAAGACTTCAATGATAATCAGACCAGATTGGACTATCAGTGGAATCGACAAGTCATATGTTCAAAAGCCTCAGAACAGAGAAGATTGACCTTGAGTTAAGAATGAAATACATTTCATATTTACTGCTTAATCTAATTTTGAACATGTTGGTGGTTCATAATCAAAAGTAGGCATTCCTGTAAATAGGAAATAGTCAACTGTACACAGCAGTACTATTTTTTTAAAGTAAGCCTTAGCAATATACAGGTTTTGTGGCAAGAGCTGGGATATTTTAACGCATAAGAACCCGGACCCATTTCTACTTTTGGGGAAATAAGGGGAACATAATTTTAGACTAAATAGACCACCTAGAACACTATTTCTAACAAGTAAACCCCCCTAGTGTCCAATATCTGAAATGTGACATATATGTCACATTGGCTTTAATGGTAAAATAACTCTTATTTATAACTAATTAATGAGGATGATTTTTTTGGTTTGAATTAGCTTGAACATTCTTTGAATTGAAGAATAAGAACATGTCGTATCAGCTAAATTAACTGAGGCAGATCATAATATTTCTAATTGTGCATATATGTCACTGGGTTTATCTGTGAAAGTTTTAGGGTTAAGTAGTCCCGATGTGACATCAGTGTCACAGCGATGTTGTCTCATTTGTTTCATATAAATTTGATCAAAACATGTTTCCACAACAGGTTAAATGTAATAAAGGACATGGCACAAGGCATTTTTCATTCTTAAATGGCTTGAATTTTACCTTAGCAACAACAACAAGCTTTTTAAATGTAGCTAGTTCTGTCACATGTGTGGCACATGGACATCTTGGACATGTTGTTATGGGAACACAAAGTCACCATGATCTGGACCATGACCCACCAGACTGTTCAGTGTCACTTAGGGACTTCCTGAGATAAAATAAAGGCTAAGCTGTAATAGGGAACTTTCCAGAACATTTATTAAAGTTCATGTGAGACCCTGTGTCACGGTGGGTCCTCCTTATGGGTAAAAATGAAATATCCACACCACGTTAAAAGTAAACGATAATATCGTGCAAATAATCCAGAAGCAACTAAATCATATCAGTTTTCCCTTTTGTGTTCTGTTTTTGTTATCATGGGAGGCGTGTGGTGCAGTGGGTTGTGCGTAGGTGTTCGGATCAGAGGGTCACCGGTTCAAACCCCACTGCAGTCAGCATGTCGTTGTGTCCCTGAAGACACTTCACCCCAAATTGCTCCTGTGGGGATGAACACAGTATTGAGTATGTAAGTCGCTTGGATAAAAGCGTCTAACAAGTAACATGTGATGTAATCGTTATGCATTTGGCCTGGACAGACTTTTCCAAAGTCATCTGGTCATTCTAAAGCAAATTAAAAACCTATCTTTTGATATGGCTTTTCATTTGGGGTAACTTTCAATTGTGACTAGTATCAGTGTCCAGGTTTTACTGTATTCATTTTCTGTTTTTCTTTGATTTCCTTTGTTTTTTAAATTGTTTTATTTTAACATTTTATCACTGTAGATGTTTTTATCTTGTTCTGTATTAATTTTAATATTATTTTACTATTGTTAATACATTGTGCTATACAAATAAAGTTTATAATTATTATTATTATCTGAGTACTTGCCATCTTCGTGAGTACACATTGGGAACTAAGGCTATATAATACATGTATTATATTTATTGTTATATAATGTAGATCTGGTTACTTGGACATAGTTTTTAAGTATGTCTCGAGGAATACTGTTAGAAACGTAATCTATTACTTGGAGACTCATGTATAAACACTACTATGTCCCCCCCCATTTGAACAACAAATAAATCAGTCAACACATGTTACATTAGTCATTTAATGGAGACATTTTTGATTGGTAGGGTAACAGTACACAGGTGACTGTTGTCAGACAGAAGAAGAAAGTGGCAACGTGTTTTATAGTATTGCCACACACCTGACACTGTATCTATCATACATATGCCTTTCACACCAATACACTGGTGAGGCCTGGAACTTCAAGACAATCAGTGGTTACTGAATAATGAGTTGATTAATCAAGTATTTAAAACCATTATACACTCTTCTAGCATTCTGTACATGGGGTAGGCAGAACAAATAAGAACAGTTTGTATCACTACAGTATTTACACATGATTCCCATTACAGTGATGCACACTTTCTATCCTTAAGATACATGTACAGTGATACATTGTGATTCCTCTAACTTCTGCATAGTGCTTTCAGTTCACAACTTTGGTCAGGGTGAAGGAGTACGCACACCGGGGCTGAACCACAGCCAATCAAGCAACACTATTTCAATACATATCAGGACACACATCAGAGGAACACACACATTGGAGCCACTCAGTGTGGGTGGCTCCTGCTTGGTAGAATTGGGTAAACAACTTTTAATTTGCCATATCTGTTTCGATGCCATGTGAAGAAACTCAATTTGGAGTTTCCAAATGTTGCAGTCAGTTCACAGCCATATCAAAGCAGCACTGATTCCAATACGAGCATCCTTTCAGTCCAAAACACTCAAAATGATCAATTGTGTTTAGGTCAGAGCTGTATTTGAATACACTTTATATTTTGTTGTATTATAATTCAAATCAAAACATAAAATCTCCATTTCTTTTCGAAGCCCAAAACTGTGATAAATACTGAAATGTCAGTATGCGTAGGGTTAGGTGGTTAGCAATTTAGTAGCATCTACACGCTAACATTTGTCAAGTCACCATTCCAGTCTGCTCCTCTGCGAAGCTCTGCAAGTTCGATGTTTTCCCAAGGGTTCAACCGTTACTGTCATTTACCAACAGCAATAGTACGATACGGTTCATTGAATAAGCCTTTCTCTCAGCACACATTTAGATTGTGTCACCGCAGGAGAAGCACAGGTGTTGCTAATGACGCTAACGATGTTGGCATGTACAATTACCAGGCACCTGAAATCAAAGCTGCTAAATGGGAACCAGCCCATCATTATTTTTTTATCATTAACACCTGTGCTTTACTTTTGGGACAAGTCAAATTGTACTCTGCAAAAAAGTCACATTTAAATGACTTAATAATCAAAGGGGTGTCAGTTTTTGTGTCCTATAACACAACACAGTGTGTCTTCTGACAACTGAATCTCAGGGAGCACTGAGTTTACAAACTAATATCATTCAGTATACATGAGATGTTGTTAAGAAAGGAACAAGTCTTCAATCTCGTAAAATACACTTGTTTCCTCTCCAGCAATGTGCCTCATTTAATGTTAAGTGTAATTCAGCACAAAGACTTGAAAGCTGTGGGTGTTTTCTCAATGTCGAGGGAGGATGCTCCAGAGCCACTATTTCAAGCATACTACGTCATCGAGTGCCGCCGAAGGACTGTTCCAATGTCCAGCCATACTTGGAATTCTACCGAGCCCGCGCGTACTTCGTAGCGAGAAATTTCGAGGCTGCCACATGTGTAGACTCTGCGGTGTTATAATCCCCACAATGCTTTGCGCACGGACCAATTTCCCCAAATCTGTGGCGGAAATGTAGGCGGGGGCCCTCTCATATAACGCACACCTGCACACTTGCTCGCCTGTTCCACTCTTCGTTTTCCGAATGCCAGGATGGATTCTTGCCTAGCTTCTGAAGCAAGTGACTCGGAAGACATGTGCTACCAAGCAAGCGTCCTTGACATTGAGAAACACCCAGTGTGTAGTCAGCCTGGATTTTTGGACAAACTAAGGTCATGTGTCCAAAGTATTCCAATGAATTCCACCTTTCCTATTTATCTCCCAATATATTTGTAATATAGTTTTAGAGAAAATACTTAATCCCTCATTTAGATCAATATCATTATAATACTATGACTTATAAATATATATTGAATTAAAATATATATAAATAACTTAAAGAAAACAAATAAAGACATGAGATCTCCGTCCTCAATGGTAGCTACTTTGGGTAAAACATATATGTGTATCTCTAGCATGTAGCTTTTATATCACAACATATGTATTTATATCTGTATTTTGCAGAGGGCCACTGTGAAATGATGAACTTCTACAAAGTGGTGTTACAAAGCCATGCTAAGATATCAGCACATTATTAAATCATAATGATATAGATTGATTGTATACAATTGTATTACATGAACAATAATAAAGATGAGAAGATATTTCATTAGTTTTCTATTCTATGAAAGATGTGATTATGTTTTGACATGAGAGGCTGCTGATAGTGTTTCAAAATGCAGTTCAAGTGTTACCAGCTTTTCCTTAATATAATGCATGATATCTGGGGGCTTTCTTATACATAATCACCATGAATATAGTTTATATATTAGATATTGCACACAATCATCCCCACTGTCAGTTTTCAGATATACTCATTAGCTCCCTCCATTTCTATCCGATGTTCTCTTTCGACCAATCAAATTTAAGGGTGATGACACACCAATGTAAACTCATTCCTCTTAATGTTGCCTATTAACACCTCATTTAAGACCATTACCTCTAATACCATCATAAGCTACAGCTAAACTGATGCTTCGTGCACTCCTTCCCCATGTGACAGCATCCCACACTTTGACAATCCGATCGTTTCATTAATGCATTTGTCCGCAGTCACTCGGACAGTGATTGTTGGTCAAAAAAATAGAAAATAAATAATATGCAGGTGATGAAGGCGAAAGTTATACTGGTTAGTCCACATTTTAAAGAGGGAAGTCTGAGGAAGATTCGGTGAAGGATTTGGCCACGAGGTCCTGCATTATCTGAGGTCAGAGTGTGTCGTTGCGTCCTAGTCAGCGTAGATGATGAACCCAGAGAGGTGCTGTACTTGTTGTTGTTTCCTCCGTGAGCTTTGCCCCCGTCTAGTTTGATGTACACCTCGTCTCCTGGCTCCAGGTGCAGCACGGCGCTGTTACTGGCATAGTCATAGTTCTGGTCCGCATCCTGGGCGGATGGCAACTGGCACGCACCTGCAGGGATGCGCACACACACACACACACACACACACACACCACACACACACACACACACACACACACACAAACACACACACACCACACACACACACACCACCACACACACACACACACACACACACACAACACACAGTCATCGTCCATATTAACACTCAAAAGCAAAACTGAAATCACAATCCTTGGAGGGTGGTGTCTACACGGACACTTTCAGACACTAACCAAAGACCAACAAACTAACTACACAAATAGTATTTAATATATCTTGCTTGTGATTTAAGTGTTGGATTAAGAAATAGAATATATAACAGAGTTTTAGTAGATTCTCAAATAACGTCTGTTGTTAACACAAGCTTCAGACATTTTTTCGTTCTACTCTGACACTGTTGAATGTCTGAAGCTTCATTACGACGAACATTAGCCGCCTTTAGCTTTACGGAGTTTGACGCAAAGTCATGAGATCATGATGTAGGTCTTTTATAGCCTACATTAGCTACTGCTGGCCCATTGCATTTATGCTTTAACTAACAAAGGTGGTGTTTTAATGTGTGGAGATTATCCTGCTGAACAAAACGTGGAAGTATCATAAAAGTTTGTTTGCCACAGGTCTTATTTTCTGTATTTAGCCCTAGCATGCTAACTTCCGGGTTCGCCTACAAATATACGTGATCACTGCTCCACTCTATAGAATGAGACTAAAAGGGACTGTTAGTTGGGCTTTACATCAAAACCAACTCAGAGAAAGAAATATTAGCAGAGATTTAACTTAATGGTAGTGCACATGTTTCGCCTCTATGAAGTCTCAGGGTTCCTTCTCCAACATCTCTAAGAGTTTGGTTGTCCTGTTGCTCACGTCCATCAAGACTACCCTCTGTTGTGACTCCACAGTGGCTCTAATGAACTCTGCACCAAGGCCAAGACAGCAGTCACTGCAACACCCTCAACCACACGCTGAAAACCAAGCCATTTATTCTAGTTTCTTAACCACCTTTTCAGACAAAGCCTACACATGAAATCTAAAAATATTGTGAACACATGTTTAGCTGTACATTTATGTGGGTTGCTTCTGATATATGATGACAGCTAGCTCTTGTTCAATGAATGGACAAAGGCCATTAGGGATATATTGACCTCGATAGCAGGGTTACATTACCTTAAAGCAGTGGTTCTCAAACTTTTTCTGTCAGGCCCCCCCTTTGGAGAAAAAAAAAGTCGGGCCCCCCCAACACAAATAGTCCAGGCTCAGTGGCGGCGCCAGAGATTTATTTTGGGGGGCTGTGGGGTAGCTTGACGTTTCATAGAGGGTGCTCAAACATTTAGGGTTTCCCATTAATGTACCGGGCGCTACAGTGGAATGTTCTACTGCAACAATCTCCACACATATACACAATGTACCCGCGACTGTTACAATGAAGGCTCGATAATCAGCTCACGGCATATAGGTGTAAGCAGGGGTAAAGTGCTATTTTTATAGGTGGTGTGTGGACCTCACATAGGGGGGTCCGGGGGCAAGCTCCCCCGGGAAGATTTTTAAATATTGAAGTTAAAAGCATCAATCTGGTGCACTTGAGAGCAAAATGAAGAGATCTATGGATACATCTCTCAACACCCATTTGAAACAGAACTGTAAACAGATTTACTTTTTTCTTTATGGATATTTTGCAAATCACTCCCCCTTTTTAAACTTTATTCTTTTTTACTGTCATATAGTATTTCATACCTGTTTTCATTATATCTCTTATTTTTGTATAACTATAATGATCATATAAACGTGTGCCTCGGAAATAATTGTTTACATTAATGGTGACCAAAACGGTTGAGACCCACTGAGATAACACTGAGAGAGTCCTTTAGCTCACTGAGCCTCTCAGTCTGACAGGAGAGGACTCTCCTCCACTCTGTTGTTGAAAAAACTCCTTATCCGTTTAGCGTAGCTCGCTAGCCACCAGAAGCTGACAACTACGATCTCCGGTACCAGTGCGCTCTCTCTCTCTATGAGTGCACGCACACAAAATGGCTCGTCCCACACACACACACACACAGAGCCGAGCTGTAATGAAACACAGAGACCCAGACGTAATAGTACTGTACTGTATCATATTGATTTTCAATCAATAATTTTTCAAATAGTGATTTTTTTTTAATCTTTTTTTTTTTAAATACCATTTTCCCCCCTGGAGTCTCTCGCGCCCCCCCCTGTCATGCCTCTGGGCCCCACTGGGGGGGCGCGCCCCCCACGTTGAGAACCACTGCCCTAAAGTAATCAAATAATATAACCATATTATATTGTTAAGATAACTAATCCTCTAATAAGGGCCTTTGTCTTACTTTTGGCCTGCATGCAACCCTCTTTAACACAATCTAATTAGGAGCATAGTGTAAGACAACTGAAGCAGCTGTTCAGCAAGAATACACAGAGCTGAAAATATAACATTCAACATTCGGAAAATACTAGCAGCAATTCACATGAGCCCGTTTTATCGTCTTAATGGCTGATTACTGTGCTTTGCCTTGAAGAGGGTACAGAGGGAGACTGTAAATACATCCCTGGTTAGAGAAGTGACGATTTAATTGCATCACTTAAAGGTGGGGTAGGTAAGTTTGAGAAACCAGCTCGATACACTTTTTGTTATATTCCATGGAATGCTCTTAACATCCCGGATAGCAATGAATATCTTAAGTGCTTTGACAAAAAATACATTAAAAAAATGTCATCTATGGAAGCCGTAGTACTGTAAAAAAGCACGATCAATCATTTTAGCCGGCCTGGCTAAAGTAACTGGATGGCCTACCTGCCTGTCAGCCTTCCATCTGTGCACAAACTTATCTCGTGCCCTCATTGGTCATGTGCGCGTTCGTGTGTGTTGGAGGAGGGGCTCTGTAAGGAAGTGGCAGATTTCTTCCGGTTGTGTATTTTCAAATTCTAGCGCACTCGAGCTGGTTTCTCCGAAATTACCTACCCCACCTTTAAGGTCAGGTCCCTGGGTTACAAAGGGATACAGCATAGTGGCTTGAAATCTATGGTAAAACGACAGAATATGACTGACATGATTTTTTCTTTTAAATTGGATTAATCTGATTTAAATCTGACAAATCTTAATCTTATCATTTAGTCTTCTGCTCTCATGTTGGATAATCCTTTCAGTAACATGCTCGATATCCTAAGAGCCTGATCTTCACCAGGTTCCCCTCTTAATAACACACGGAAGCATAAAGCATCTTTCCTGAGAAGCTAGTTATTTTTTTATCTGGTGTACCAATCCAATAAATCTGCACTTATTTTACCAGCAGTTTATAACAATATCCCAGGGTTGGTAGGCACAGAGGTGTTCATCTTAAATTGTTTTTAAAAGGCAGACTTTCCCATTTGTACGTTAGACACACATTCGTTTTTACTGACAGCAGGTACCATCTTCTTTAAATGTCTCATACTGTAAAAAGGTGGGTTTCCATGTCTATTTTTTCCCATAAAGCAGGACTGGTGTTATATTATGAATACTGTTGAAAATTATCAAAATGTTCAATCCACAGGGAGATATACACAGCCTGTGCCTTCAAATGTGCTTTCATGACTTCTGTAAGGTTGTGTTGTCCCATCTATAGATAGCAAGAGACGCTAGAGTGCCATTACAGTCATTTAGCGGGCAGACAGTGATTACAATTTTGACAAATAGCCAAAATAAACAAATGAAAAATAGCCATCAAATTGAGGTAGGGCAACATGCAATCACTTGGCATCGAATCTGTGCAATCTGCTTTCATTGCCAAAGACTTTGGGCATGATTGATGTTGTTTTCCACACTTGTTGCCACTTGACATTGCGAGTATAGGCTAATCCTACGTAGCAGATTAGAATTTGATGATTTGGTCCCTGGCCAGAAATTGTGGACATTGCCAAATGGCCCATAACTATTTGGCTATTGGGCCATCTGCACATCCAAACTTTTTGTAACAGTCATTCAGCTCAGTCGGACTCCGGCTGACTTTATTTCAGATTTCACAGCCCTCGGTTTGGTCCAGAACAGAGGAGCTCGACTCCCTGACCTCCTCTTGTAAAAGTAATATGACCTTCACTGTGGGAACCCTGGCCGCCCAGCTGAATTCATTCATATTCTCTCCTGTTGGACACTGTGACTCCAATTGTGAGAGGATACTTCAGCAAGCTCTGACCCGTTTGAGATATTATAGTGAGTTAAACAACATGATGTTAGCCCTGACTCTCCAATAAACAACAACATTTATTATAGATTGCCAACAAAAGCCCCCACACCAGAGGCATGTCAGCGCTTGCTCCTTCTTGTTGAATGAATATTTGCCTAATTACCATCTTGGGTATTGATTTTATTTGAATGCGTAGTGCTGGTTGGAAGAAGTCCTGCATTAAATGTTTTGTATTAAGTTTAAAGAGGACTCATTATGCAGCTGAATTGACTGTCCAATTTATATTTAAAAAACGTATATGATTCGGATATTATTTTAGATTTGGCGGCGCCTGCATACAGAGGACGGGACAAAGACAAAGATGGCTTCAGCACATCTGTTGACAGAATCTGGGGAAATAAGCGGCTGCTCAGCTTCACCTTCATCTGGCAGCCTGCGCCTCCACGCTGAGTTTGTCATCAATCCTAGTCTAATAACAGCAAATTATTATTGGTGCCTATTAGAATACAATCTGATAGTATAGCTTTTACACATATTCTGATTTATTATTTGTCTTGTATGCGATGACTGCCAGATGTCTCCAGATCTTATTCAAAAGGGAGAGAGTCAGAGTGTCTTCGTAAAGCATGTTACCATCACCGGTTCAATTCCCGCCACGGGACCTTTGTTTGCATGTCAATGTCAAACCCCCCAATTTGCAGTCTGTCTCTACACTGTCAAACAAAGTCAGGAAAGAGTGAAAAACCCTAGTTTCAATATTTGAATCTCCATGTGAATTCATCACTCTGGGGGTTTCCTTAAAATAAGTAAAAACTATGCCAGTGACTAATTAAAATATGATCATTTTAGAAAAGTGTAAACAAGTAGGATGTTTACACCAGGACAAAAAAAGTGGTACAATCGAACTATTTAAATGATAAGAAAATTGCATTGATTTGAATATGGATCATATTCCAAGGCACTGGGGAGTTCCTTCATGTGTTGATGATGTTCACAGTGTTTTCCCTCTCTGACCAAAAGCCACATAGTTCTTATTGAAACACGTGTTGGAGCAGCATCTGATTTGTCACGGTGTGTGGCTCCACTGGTTTAATCCCAGACATGTTTGCAGTGTTCTGTCTGCAGCAGCGTTTCAGCAGCGGGTTGACAGCGGGAGATCTGCTTGGTGGAGCGACGCTGGAAACTCTGTTTGCCCCGCGGATTAGATCTGCTGCTGACAGGCTGATCACTGAGAGCAGGACACTGTGAGGGAACACACAGCCGAGCACACAGGCAGCAAAGGGCCCCCTCCCCCCCAGGCCTTATTATTGTTTTATTTATCAATTACTTCTTGCACTAAATAAATGATTCTACTATTTTATCATGACTTACTAGTGTCAGCCAGCAAACATTAGTGGCTGCAGACGTTTCTGAAATCCTCTAAGGAACACTATCCAGATATTGTGTAGAGATATTTTAAAAGCTGACTGCACATTTTATATGAATGCCTTAACATAACAATATTTTATAAACTAATGAACTAAACTGGAAAGGAGCTGGGAAACACCCTGACATTTTTAACAGGATGCTTTGGGGAGTCATATAAAAAAAGTGTACCTTTTTGTCTTGTATATATTACAATGTAATGATGCATGGTGTTTGATATAATTAACATAATGTATTACAATTCTTTAGGTCCTATTAACTTAGGTTTACCATTTAATCATTTTATCATTAATGCATGACTAAGTTGAGAGTTTTTAAATGTTGGCCTTTCTATTTTACCTTTAAAAAATATGGTCAACATGATTATTGGGCGAGATGGAAAAGATTGAGAAATGTTGAGATCACAGAGAAGCCGCCCCTTTTGTTCTGATTTAATGACATTTGAAAATGGCTAAAGAGAAACCAGATGAAATGAAGATCATATATCAGATGTGCAAAAGGCCACAGCACTGCTGTCCTGTGGATTCATTTTACACTCTTACAGAGAGTTCAGGGACACTTCATCTTTAGTTAATTTACAACATGTAAGACAGCCTCAGTCTGCACAGAGAGAAGTCTGAGCACTCTGTTCAGACTCAGTGATGGAGAAAGTCTACCCTGACTCATAAGGGCCACAGTAACAGTAATTACCCATCTCCTTTTCAGACCCTGACCTCAGACTCTCTATCCTATTAAGACCATTGACCTATGGTCCATTACCTACCACACACACACACACACCACACACAACACACACACACACACCACACACACACCACACACACACACACACACACACCACACACACACACACACACACACAATAATAACAGCTGCTCCTACATGCCTGAACTGCAGTCAATAGTTCACTTTATATAAGGCCGTATCTGATGTGAAGGCTAGGTGAATTAAATAAAGTGGTAACTCCATTAGCTCGTGCGTAACAGGTTTATAAAACAAAAACTCAGTTTGTTACCTGGCTGTTTTTGCACAGATCTGCCCACATGCTGGTTCCGTCTCCTCCGCGCATCAGGACGTGGTAAGTGAAGAAATAAATCCCGGGGATGGGGCACGTGAACTTCCCCGCGTTGGGGTCGTAATGGTTTCCCAGGTTGGTCACAACGTCGTCAAACTTGAGCACTTCGTAGCCCTCGTGCTGCTTTTTGAGCCCTGCGAAAAATGCGATCTTTGGCACGGTGCTGTAGGTGGCCGCGCTGATCGCCCCTGCAGCTCCCCCGGACCCCGGAGGTCCCGGTAACCCGGGTCTGCCCGACACCCCTCGGTCTCCAGATGGCCCCGCTGGACCGGGATGCCCCGGCTCACCGGGAGGTCCCCTCGGTCCTGCCTTACCCGGACGACCCGGTTCCCTTTTGGACCTTGGATAAAAGTGGGTAAAGACTGCACGAGACCGTTGTCTCGGGCCGGGTCCGACGAGGCCGTGCTGGTGGGGGGTTTGGTTCCGTACGGGTCGCACACCATCCTGCAGGTGCCGAGCATCTCATAGTGCGCCGCCGTCCCCGCTGAGTTGACCAGAACCGGGATGAGGATGACTAGAACCAGGACCATCACGACCCCCAGGACCCCCGCCGCTACTAGCCGTTTCCTGCCGACCAGCCGCGTCAGCGCAGGACGATCCGGCTGTCTGCTTTTGGGTGAAATGTTGCTGGCTGGAGAGGTACCCTTTAAAGAGAAAAAATGTGTAGTGACGCTACACTTAGTATGTTTAATTAACTTTTTAAAGCACAGCCCCCTCCCCTCGTGTCCTCGTCCCTCTCCTCTCCACACTTGTTCTGCTGATGTGCGGCTTATTCAAGTCTCTCTCAAAGTTCTCACTGGTCGCTGATTTTCAAAAGCTCTGGATTCAGCATCTCTGAAATCCAGACTCGGGGTCTGGCCCCTCTTTGATCCACAGGTCCCCCAACAAAGTGTTTATACAGCAGCTGCACTCTTAAGGTGGATCAGTCTGTCTGATACAGAGCTGAGAGGGAGTCAAAGCACATAAACACAGGGGGAGAGAGAGGGAAGATAGAGCGAGAGAGAGAGAGAGGAGAGAGGAGAGAGAGAGAGAGAGAGCGAGAGAGAGAAGAGAAGATAGAGAGAGAAGAGAGATAGGAGAGAGAGAGAGAGATAACAGAGAAGATCCTGATGCTCTGTCCTCCAATAGAAAGAGGGCAGCAGGGTATCATATATAGAGTAATACAGGGTTTGGTAACTTTATCTGACTCCAGATATACTTTAGGCAGATACGATTCCTCACAAGGTAGTGTGTTTATTGAGGACTCCCACACATTAGCCACTGCTCATGACATCTGTTAAATCTGTCTTTTGAAATGGCTGTGTTGGTACTTTTACTTCTGTAAAGGTAAATTGTCTGTCCCCAGTATTCTGATAAAATGACGCTTCACTACCAAACTTATTAGACAAGCTGTGGCTGTTAAATTCTATAAAATGCCAATGCTCAATAAACAATGACCCTATACTGATGTCAAAGCTGATAAATATTTGGACACACCTCTCTGTCACTGACACTCTGGTTCTTGCTCTCATCATGATTGTATTGCTTTGTAAAGCACTTTGAAACTTTTGTGTTGAAAACTGCTCTGAATAAAGTTTATGAATATTATCGTTATTATTACTCTGTCCACTCTCAGTCCCTGGACTTTTTGTGGCTCGTATAAGCCCCCACAGCAATTTATCATTCAGCAGATATTGAGTGAAGTGCCAATGCAATGATCCTCCGTTACCTTCACAGCTCATTTTCAGGGACTCTCGATAAGTGGACGTTTGGAAGCCTAATGAAGCCAGAGGAACGAGGTTTGATTTTAGTTACATCGATACCGCCTCTCATTGCCTCTGTGTTCTCCTGTTCCACAAGACAAATGACTATGTTCATATCTGTAGATTCAGGTATGGATGGTATGGACATGTCCCTATAGGAAAGTCAAAACACTGCCAAAATTGTCCCGATTTCCTCCAGATATGAAATCATTTGCCATTTTAAGTCCGCACAGTGTGTTGCATTTACCTCTGATGCACAGATTTGGATCCTCATCATTTTTTAAAGGTGTTTCTTGTGAGTCACCACAACTTTTTTAAGTGCAATACTAAATCACTAGAGTTCAGGTGTCATTTCCCATGACAATGGCAACAATCCAATACTGACAACAACACGATCAGTGCTGCTGTTAACAAAAGGTTTTTATGCTTTTCTGTATTTTTCTAAAGGTACATGTACGAATGGTTTGTTTCGGACGAGTTTAGGCTGAACATGCAGTGGTTTGTTGTATTGGGATATACAGTAAATGAACACGTTATCAAACACCAACTGTAAATCTGCTCAAAGACTGTTGGTCAACCTTTGAGAAAACAGGGTATATGAATTGTTACCATTAGAGATACAACGTCCCACGAATAGATACGTTTAAAATCATTCAGGTTGATGTATCAGTATGTAGTGTCTCTACTTTAAAGAGTCCTCTCCTGCTGATGTTCAGGTGTATATCAGTATGTAGTGTCTCTACTTTAAAGAGTCCTCTCCTGCTGATGTTCAGGTGTATATCAGTATGTAGTGTCTCTACTTTAAAGAGTCCTCTCCTGCTGATGTTCAGGTGTATATCAGTATGTAGTGTCTCTACTTTAAAGAGTCCTCTCCTGCTGATGTTCAGGTGTATATCAGTATGTAGTGTCTCTACTTTAAAGAGTCCTCTCCTGCTGATGTTCAGGTGTTATCAGTATGTAGTGTCTCTACTTTAAAGAGTCCTCTCCTGCTGATTTCAGGTGTATATCAGTATGTAGTGTCTCTACTTTAAAGAGTCCTCTCCTGCTGATGTTCAGGTGTATATCAGTATGTAGTGTCTCTACTTTAAAGAGTCCTCTCCTGCTGATGTTCAGGTGTATATCAGTATGTAGTGTCTCTACTTTAAAGAGTCCTCTCCTGCTGATGTTCAGGTGTATATCAGTATGTAGTGTCTCTACTTTAAAGAGTCCTCTCCTGCTGATGTTCAGGTGTATATCAGTATGTAGTGTCTACTTTAAAGAGTCCTCTCCTGCTGATGTTCAGGTGTATATCAGTATGTAGTGTCTCTACTTTAAAGAGTCCTCTCCTGCTGCTGATTTCAGGTGTATATCAGTATGTAGTGTCTCTACTTTAAAGAGTCCTCTCCTGCTGATGTTCAGGTGTATATCAGTATGTAGTGTCTCTACTTTAAAGAGTCCTCTCCTGCTGATGTTCAGGTGTATATCAGTATGTAGTGTCTCTACTTTAAAGAGTCCTCTCCTGCTGATGTTCAGGTGTATATCAGTATGTAGTGTCTCTACTTTAAAGAGTCCTCTCCTGCTGATGTTCAGGTGTATATCAGTATGTAGTGTCTCTACTTTAAAGAGTCCTCTCCTGCTGATGTTCAGGTGTATATCAGTATGTAGTGTCTCTACTTTAAAGAGTCCTCTCCTGCTGATGTTCAGGTGTATATCAGTATGTAGTGTCTCTACTTTAAAGAGTCCTCTCCTGCTGATGTTCAGGTGTATATCAGTATGTAGTGTCTCTACTTTAAAGAGTCCTCTCCTCTGTGATCTTCCGATGTATATCAGTATGTAGTGTCTCTACTTTAAAGAGTCCTCTCCTGCTGATGTTCAGGTGTATATCAGTATGTAGTGTCTCTACTTTAAAGAGTCCTCTCCTGCTGATGTTCAGGTGTTATCAGTATGTAGTGTCTCTACTTTAAAGAGTCCTCTCCTGCTGATGTTCAGGTGTATATCAGTATGTAGTGTCTCTACTTTAAAGAGTCCTCTCCTGCTGATGTTCAGGTGTGTATCAGTATGTAGTGTCTCTACTTTAAAGAGTCTCTCCTGCTGATGTTCAGGTGTATATCAGTATGTAGTGTCTCTACTTTAAAGAGTCCTCTCCTGCTGATGTTCAGGTGTATATCAGTATGTAGTGTCTCTACTTTAAAGAGTCCTCTCCTGCTGATGTTCAGGTGTATATCAGTATGTAGTGTCTCTACTTTAAAGAGTCCTCTCCTGCTGATGTTCAGGTGTATATCAGTATGTAGTGTCTCTACTTTAAAGAGTCCTCTCCTGCTGATGTTCAGGTGTATATCAGTATGTAGTGTCTCTACTTTAAAGAGTCCTCTCCTGCTGATGTTCAGGTGTATATCAGTATGTAGTGTCTCTAGATGTCTCCATGCTTTAATGTTCAAAAAGCTCTTTATTTTTCTCATACTGCCTGTGCTGTGGCACCTCTTTCACCCTCTGTCTGAAACCAGAGCTCTGATTGGTTAGCTGGGCCGGCTCCGTTTTGATTGGTCAACTGCTTAGAGATGCCCGCCCCTTAGCCTATACAATGAGTTGGAGAGCTAGCCAAAGAAGCGTAAGTGTTACATAGTGATGCCGCTATGTTACAGGAGCAACAAGACAGCAAAACCTGTAGAGATATTAAAAGGAATTGGACACATATGAAACAGAACATTTGAAATATATTAATGTTTAAAGACAGATGTTTGCCTTTGCTCTGTGTAAATGCTGCGGCCATTAAAGCAGCAGCTGTTATTAGCGACTCATCCTCTGGTGGGCGGGGGCTTGTTTCTCTGCCCTGTGTCACCACCCTCATTAAAGTGGCACTGTGCAGCCCACCTTAGACAATCGAGCCTGCCCTAACACACACGCCACCTATAAATCACCCCGTGAAAATCAATGGGCTTTAGTTAGCCTGGGACTCATTGTGTCCTTGGAAAGGTGTGAGATGAATTGAGATGAAGTGAAGAAAAAACAGGAACAACATCCACAGAAAAGGTACGGAGTGCAGGAGTGAATGTTTTACACTTCAGGGTGGAGGTGATACTTGGTTACATATAGGTCTAGGTCACCTTTATTTGATCAAAGCTGACATTTTACATTTATTTACAGCCTTTGCTTTTAAACTGGTGAAAGAGTTGAAAGTCAACAGAGGCTGAGTCAGGCTGCCATTATTACTTTCTCAGAGATGGATGGAGGTCTTAAACTAAGGCGACCGTATTGAATGTTGTTTTCATTCAGGAAACTTTGGAAACCCGCCTTCTTATCAGTCAATTACATTAAAACCCCAAACATGACTGTATTTAGACACATCTTACAATTCTTATGGCTTATATTGTACTGTATTATGGTTCTGAAATAGATGACACAAGAAAACATTGATTTTCATTATTAATATAATATTTTGTAAGTGTTCAATACAGTGAGCATGATTACTTTCAGTATATGTTGGCCTGTGATAGAAGCACAATGACTTTAAAACATGAT
>NW_022991689.1:0-42500 GCF_902827175.1 Gymnodraco acuticeps
GGTGTATATCATTATGTATGTCTCTACTTAAAGAGTCTTCTCCTGCTGATGTTCAGGTGTATATCAGTATGTATTGTCTCTACTTTAAAGAGTCCTCTCCTGCTGATGTTCAGGTGTATATCAGTATGTAGTGTCTCTACTTTAAGAGTCCTCTCCTGCTGATGTTCAGGTGTATATCAGTATGTAGTGTCTCTACTTTAAAGAGTCCTCTCCTGCTGATGTTCAGGTGGATATCAGTATGTAGTGTCTCTACTTTAAAGAGTCCTCTCTGCTGATGTCAGGTGTATATCAGTATGTAGTGTCTCTACTTTAAGAGTCCTCTCTTGCTGATGTTCAGGTGTATATCAGTATGTAGTGTCTCTACTTAAAGAGTCCTCTCCTGCTGATTTCAGGTTATATCAGTGTAGTGTCTCTACTTTAAAGTCCTCTCCTGCTGATGTTCAGGGTATATCAGTATGTAGTGTCTCTACTTTAAAGAGTCCTCTCCTGCTGATGTTCAGGTGTATATCAGTATGTAGTGTCCTCTTATTTAAAGAGGTCCTCTCCTGCTATGTTCAGGTGTATATCAGTATGTAGTGTCTCTACTTTAAAGAGTCTCTCCCTGCTGATGTTTCAGGTGTATATCAGTATGTAGTGTCTCTACTTTAAAGGAGTCCTCTCCTGCTGATGTGCAGGTGTATATCAGTATGTAGTGTCTCTACTTTAAAGAGGCCTCTCCTGCTGAGTGTTCAGGTGTATATCAGTATGTAGTGTCTCTACTTTAAAGAGTCCTCTCCTGCTGATGTTCAGGTGTATATCAGTATGTAGTGTTCTCTACTTTAAAGAGTCCTCTCCTGCTGATGTTCAGGTGTATATCAGTATGTAGTGTCTCTACTTTAAAGAGTCCTCTCTGCTGAGTTCAGGTGTTATATCATTATGTAGTGTCTCTACTTTAAGAGTCCTTCTCTGCTGATGTTCAGGTGTATATTCAGTATGTAGTTGTCTCTACTTTAAAGAGTCCTCTCCTGCTGATGTTCAGGTGTATATCAGTATGTAGTGTCTCTACTTTAAAGAGTCCTCTCCTGCTGATGTTCAGGTGTATATCAGTATGTAGTGCTGATGTTCAGGTGTATATCAGTATGTAGTGTCTCTACTTTAAAGAGTCCTCTCCTGCTGATGTTCAGGTGTATATCAGTATGTAGTGTCTCTACTTTAAAGAGTCCTCTCCTGCTGATGTTCAGGTGTATATCAGTATGTAGTGTTCTACTTTAAAGAGTCCTCTCCTGCTGATGTTCAGGTGTATATCAGTATGTAGTGTCTCTACTTTAAGAGTCCTCTCTGCTGATGTTCAGGTGTATATCAGTATGTAGTGTCTCTACTTTAAAGAGTCCTCTCCTGCTGATGTTCAGGTGTATATCAGTATGTAGTGTCTCTACTTTAAAGAGTCCTCTCCTGCTGATGTTCAGGTGTATATCAGTATGTAGTAGGGCTGTGCGATTTATGGCAAAAATCATAATCACGATTATTTGGTCAATAATTGATATCACGATTATTTTGACGATTATTCATTGACCATTTATTGAACTTTAAAACAAATAATATTTTACCAATAAACAAGATCAACAAATATGTTGGAGCGCACTTCCAAAACCATACTAAACATATATTATTAATATGATAAATAAAAATAAATTAGACCAAAATAAATGAAATCAAATATGATGCAGTGCACTGTCACAACCTACTGAACACTCCTTAACATATAGCCAACATTTTGGTAAAACATATTCAACATATTCCACTCAGTTAAACGTTGAAGGCTGGCCCACCGTCATGGTCCAGAAGTAACAGGAAATAAATGTTGAACTACAATTTAAGACCAAATAAAAATGTTTAGGCCACCATGGCAAATGCTGGTAGGGCTGCTCGTGTCATCTCTTAAAGATTTTTTGCAAGAAACAACAGCCTGTTTACATGGTCTGGTTTCAGAGATGAGCGCAGGCAGGTGACGATATTGCCACCTGTACTGAAGACCCTCAGCCACGCCCCGACACATGGGGTGACGCCGGCCAATCACAAAGCTTTGATGTGTTCAAGTGCATTATTCTGGCACAGGAAGATTATGTTACAGGACATTAACGATAAAACAGAATATTGTTGTTCTATTTTTAGACACATCTCGCGATCGACTGGTTGGGCACCCCTGGGCTAGACCAGGCATTTGTCATATAGTGCAGGCAGCGCAGACCTGCTGAAATAATACCGAGACGGCATCGCGTAACGCTTGTCCAACGTGTTGACAAGTTGCTTAAAGCCCTGGTTGCTAACTGGGCACATATCTTTAGCGATGTGAATGTAATGACAAAGTACTTGCAAATAGTGGAAATAGCTGTACCCTTCTTTTTAACGAGTTGCTGCTCTTGTTCTGACATCTTCGCTCGCGCTGAACACTCACAACACATGTCACTCCCACGTGGCCGAGTGGGCTTTTAGGGAGGGGCGAAAGCGCACCCAGCAAAATAATCGTATTTTGTCAATTATGCTGTTTTCATAATCGTCGCAAGCCATAATCGTAATCGCGATTAAAATACGATTAATTGCACAGCCCTAGTATGTAGTGTCTCTACTTTAAAGAGTCCTCTCCTGCTGATGTTCAGGTGTATATCAGTATGTAGTGTCTCTACTTTAAAGAGTCCTCTCCTGCTGATGTTCAGGTGTATATCAGTATGTAGTGTCTCTACTTTAAAGAGTCCTCTCTTGCTGATGTTCAGGTGTATATCAGTATGTAGTGTCTCTACTTTAAAGAGTCCTCTCCTGCTGATGTTCAGGTGGATATCAGTATGTAGTGTCTCTACTTTAAAGAGTCCTCTCCTGCTGATGTTCAGGTGTATATCAGTATGTAGTGTCTCTACTTTAAAGAGTCCTCTCTTGCTGATGTTCAGGTGTATATCAGTATGTAGTGTCTCTACTTTAAAGAGTCCTCTCCTGCTGATGTTCAGGTGTATATCAGTATGTAGTGTCTCTACTTTAAAGAGTCCTCTCCTGCTGATGTTCAGGTGTATATCAGTATGTAGTGTCTCTACTTTAAAGAGTCTTCTCCTGCTGATGTTCAGGTGTATATCAGTATGTAGTGTCTCTACTTTAAAGAGTACTCTCCTGCTGATGTTCAGGTGTATATCAGTATGTAGTGTCTCTACTTTAAAGAGTCCTCTCCTGCTGATGTTCAGGTGTATATCAGTATGTAGTGTCTCTACTTTAAAGAGTCCTCTCCTGCTGATGTCAGGTGTATATCAGTATGTAGTGTCTCTACTTTAAAGAGTCCTCTCCTGCTGATGTCCAGGTGTATATCAGTATGTAGTGTCTCTACTTTAAAGAGTCATCTCCTGCTGATGTTCAGGTGTATATCAGTATGTAGTGTCTCTACTTTAAAGAGTCCTCTCTTGCTGATGTTCAGGTGTATATCAGTATGTAATGTCTCTACTTTAAAGAGTCCTCTCCTGCTGATGTTCAGGTGTATATCAGTATGTAGTGTCTCTACTTTAAAGAGTCCTCTCCTGCTGATGTTCAGGTGTATATCAGTATGTAGTGTCTCTACTTTAAAGAGTCCTCTCCTGCTGATGTTCAGGTGTATATCAGTATGTAGCGTCTCTACTTTAAAGAGTCCTCTCCTGCTGATGTTCAGGTGTATATCAGTATGTAGTGTCTCGTGCTTCTATTGGCTAGTGCTCCAAAACATTGTAGGTGATAAAGAGTTTTTTGAACATTAAAGCATGTGAACATGTCACAGTAGAGACACCTGAACATGAGCAGAATAAGGCAGCCGCATATATAGACAACGATATTCCCGATTGGACTCTTTCCTTATAATGTTATAGCTTTTTTACAGCTTTTTTTCCACCACTAATACGATACGCTCTCCACCTGATGAAGCAAACCTCTGGTGTTCAGTGCCATCATTTTAAAAACAAAACACTTTCCCTTTCTGCCAGATGTCCTCTCTTTGCTTTTCAACCATCAGGGGCTCTCCATCATTACTGTGTGTATAGATTGAAGGCAGCATATTCATATGGCCATATTACGCTCTGCCAGTTGATTTCATTTATCCGCAGCGAGCTCACGGCCAAATAACTCCATCAGAGCAGGTTGAGTTTTATTTATTTTTGTATCAGTTATCCATTAGAGAGACAGAAGAGAGCACTTTAAAACATCTAGAGCCCGAACCATGGCTCTTAAGTAGAAAGTGACATGTGGAAATGACTAAAAGGGCTATTTCCCTTCATATAAAATGGAGATATCTTGCTGACCAGCTTCTAAAATGTGGATTTATTCGTAATTCTCCATTTACAGGCACTTGTTATTTGTCTCATTTCTAAATATTTATTTTTCCCGTGAGTTTTATTCTTTTCTTCTGTCCGTGTGAAATAGATTTTACTTGAAAAGAAACATTTTGTGCTGCCCTCTCTCCTCAGTTTAGTATCATTTTAGTCGTAGGGAGTCCAACAGTAATGAAGTACAAATGCTCTGCTGACTTTATTAGGAATCCAGCATTTAAATTCCCCCTTCAACACTATTTGACTAACTCAAACCGTTAAGCCAACAAAAATAAAAACCCCTTGAGCCATTTCCCATTTTCATTTTATATAAAGGAACGTAGTCCATTTGCACCGAAGTCCCCATTTAGCCAAACACTTATAAAAGGCCTGTAAGTACTTTATCTCCATCTATTTGATCAAGAAAGCAACTAACTACCAATTTGGAATAAACAATTCAACTTACTAAGAAAGATAGATCATTAATTTGTAACATGTGCAGGAAAACAATCAAACTGTGTGTGTGTGTGTGTGTGTGTGTGTGTGTGTGTGTGTGTGTGTGTGTGTGTGTGTGTGTGTGTGTGTGTGTGTGTGTGTGTGTGTGTGTGTGTGTGTGTGTGTGTGTGTGTGTGTGTGTGTGTGTGTGTGTGTGTGTGTGTGTGTGTGTGTGTGTGTGTGTGTGTGTGTGTGTGATGGCGGCCATGCATGAGTGGTGAGAGGAACTCGCTCACCTTTTTTAACATCTAAGCTCACATACACCCGTTGTAACTGCCATCGTTATTGCAGTGGGGATATAAGATGCACTGGACGCTTTTGGTACACAATGTGTCTCGTTACCACGCTGAGATTGGCCTTTAAACAAGCCCTGAACAGCGGGCGGGTCTACATACAACGCCTGAACGTCTGCGACCCAAGCCCAACACAGGCCGGAGATGTTCGTGTAGACTTCGAGCAATATGTGCGATTATTGTCAGATTGTGAGTGGACTACTTTCCAGAGAGATGAAAGAGCGTGCAGGGGGACACTGGACACAAAACTGCTCCAGGTAAGATCTAACTTTTCTGTTACTCTCGGAGGCGCAGAGAAGTGGGGCAGGCTGGTGACAATCCTTACCAGCGCTTTTTTCATTAATGGAATATTCTCCGCGACGCAACGAAACTCGCGTCCCTACGGATTCCAGCTTCTGAAATATGTCGCCAGAATCCTGAAGAAATTCCCTCTTTCTGCCAACTTCCCGGTGGACCTTACAGCGACTGTCCGGTGGACCTTACAGCGACTGTCCGGTGGACCTTACAGCGACTGTCCGGCGGACCTTACAGCGACTGTCCGGTGGACCTTACAGCGACTGTCCGGTGGACCTTACAGCGACTGCCCGGTGGACCTTACAGCGACTGCCCGGTGGACCTTACAGCGACTGCCCGGTGGACCTTACAGCGACTGCCCGGTGGACCTTACAGCGACTGCCCGGTGGACCTTACAGCGACTGCCCGGTGGACCTTACAGCTGACTCGCTGACACCTTGGATAGAAATGCAGCTTCGCTTCATCCGTGAGAGAATACAACCAGCGCTGCGGGCCGCCGGGACAGAGACACAAACGGCAGCAAAGGAAGTTTCCAGGAACAAGCTGGCATATCTCTGGCAACACCGCAAATCAAAGGCAATCGATATCATTTTAAATAACAGCTGTTTTCCGGAAACCCCGCCCACTGTTAGTGATACAGCCAATGTGTATGACTACTATAAAGCCAAATGTCAAACTGTGCCGAGGGCTACTCCCCTGGCCACGCCCCCTTGGTACAATTTCATTGAAAGAATAGAGCCAGGCTATTTCCCGGATACCCAGGACTTTACAACAGAGGAGGTGAATGCAGTTCTGGCTTCTCTTCCTAATAACAAGGCTAGTGGATCTGATGGGGTCATCTATGAGACGCTGAGAGCTACCAGGCCCACGTCAACACAGACACTCACACACATCTTCAATGCCTGCCTGATCAATGAGAAGGTGCCTGCTTCGTGGAAAGGGGCCCTCATTCACAGGATACCAAAAAAGGAAAATGTCCCAGAAGATCCTTCCACTTGGCGTGACATTTCACTATTGCCCACTGTATACAAAGTCTTTATGAAGTGCCTACTCACCCGCATCTTACCCTGGCTGGTGGACACAGGGATTCTCTCCCCCCATCAGAAAGCATATATCAACAGACAGGGAATGAACGAACATGTGTTTTGCTTAAAAACCGGAATAGATGATTTCAAACATGGATCATCTAAATTCTACACAGTGTTTTTGGACTTTAGAGACGCGTTTGGTACACTCTCCCATGAGGTGATGCTACAAGCATTAGAGGAAATACACCTGCCTCAGCCTTTGGTGAATATTGTATCCAATGTGTACCAAGGTTCATTTCTCCAGGTTATCTGTGGGCAGCAGCTCACAGAGCCGATTGCACTGAAGGTGGGAATAAAAACTGGCTGTCCCTGGAGTGCCGTGAACTTCATCCTAGCACTCAACCAATGGATGAAGTGGATTTACCAGTGCGCTCCTTTGCATGTCAAATCCCCAAATCCTGTTCAGGGATACGCTGACGACGTGCAGGTGTCATCACGACAAGAGGATGTCATCATTAACATGCTGGCGCGCACTGATGAGTTCCTCCAATGGTCAGGGCTGGAGGTGAAGCTAAGTGTGCCGTACTCCATGAGCGCCGCAGTGGAGGCAACCGCTGGTATAAGGCCAAGAACGACAAGCCCCCCTCCTCTCTTGTAATGGGCCAACCCATTAAGGTGTATTCCCGTAATGAGACCTACCCATACCTTGGCCACAGATTTAACATCGCTGGCGAGTGGGGGGAGCAGGTCGAGGAGCTCACTACAGAGTTTCTCCATCGTCTCCACCTGATTGACTTGTCCCCCCTCCCCGTCCTCATGAAGCTCCAGGCTGTGAGAGAGGTGGCTTTGGCTAAAATTCAACATCTCTTTGCCAATGTACACATCCCTCTCAAGGCACTGAGAGAAATGACAAACAAAACTGTCCAGCTGGTCAGAAAGTGGGTGGGCCTCAACACACACTCCACACGGGGCATCATCTTTCTCCCATGTGGAGAGGGGGGGCTGGGAGTCCCCAATGTCGAGTGGACCTACATAGCCACCAGGCTAGCCCACCTGATCCACATGCTTAACAATGATGATGTCACCGTAAGAGAAATGGCCAGGGCCTCTCTCCTGCTGGATCTACAAAGAAGGAAGATCCCCCTGGCCAGCGCAGACCAGAACAACTTCCTCGGCTTCAGGAGGAAAGACTCTGGGAAACTGGACTCTCAGGCCAGGGGCTTCGGGGTCTGGTCTGACTGGCCAGATCTCAATGACCTCTGCAATCGGACTGGAGTCCAGCTGAAATGGACAAGACTCAACACACAGACTGAAGTCCCTGTCTCTGATGAACTGATCACTGACCCCAGTGTGGTTGTGAAGGCCGACATCACAACACCTCAGGAAGAGACTGTGGAACTGCACAGAGACTCTGCAAGGAGGGTTCTGCTCAGCACGAAGCAGTCTGAGATCAGGCAGCACTGGTGTGGACTCAGACTACAGGGAAAGCTAGTCTGTTTGGGGTTTGCTGACCACTCAGTCTCACACTCAGTGTTTAAGAACGCCACTGAGTGTACAGAGGATGTTCTGACATTTACCATCAAAGCAAGACTGCAGGTATTACCCACTAAGTACAACCTGTCCACCTGGTACCCTCGCATTCACACTCCATTCTGTTTAGACCATCAGGATTCACAACAACACCTAGAATCCATTGCACACATAACAAATGGATGTAATGCATACAAACGCCTGAACATAGCCCGTCATGACCGTATTGTGGACATTGTGTCTGATGCGGTATGAAACATCTTACCATCTAGCGCAGCAATGTACAAGCACGCTAGAGTGCTACCAGAATGGTTTGGTTTTACTAATGATGTCTTTGCTAACATCCCAAATACACCTGATGTGGTTTCTGTTGACTCCACAGGGAGGTGCTAATATTAGAAGTAGGCTGTGCCTTTGACCTGTGCATGGACCAGGCTTTCCAGGACAAGTATATCAAATACCAACCACTGCTCGATGTGATAACCGGCTTTTGGTACAAGTGTAGATACAGCATACTTATATTCGGAAGTCTTGGCCATGTATATAAATGCACCGTGATTGGTCTGAGAATTGCTGGAATGTCAAAGAGAAAATCCAAACAAATTGCCAAATATTGCTCTGTTTCAGCTGCTATTGGCTGCCGTGTGGAGAAGGAGGTGCTCTGTGTTCCCCTGAGTGCTCTGTGCTGCTTAGCCCCGATATATTTGATTCCCTGTCTTATCTAATATAATTTGTGGAACCAAATAAAGTATTCAAATGTGTGTGTGTGTGTGTGTGTGTGTGTGTGTGTGTGTGTGTGTGGTGTGTGTGTGTGTGTGTGTGTGTGTGTGGTGTGTGTGTGTGTGTGTGTGTGTGTGTGTGTGTGTGTGTGTGTGTGTGTGTGTGTGTGTGTGTGTGTGTGTGTGTGTGTGTGTGTGGGGGTGTGTGTGTGTGGGGGTTGTGTGTGTGTGTGTGTGTGTGTGTGTGTGTGTGTGTGTGTGTGTGTGTGTGTGTGTGATGTTTGAGGGGTCAAAAAGACTGGATAAAGCGTTATATTAGTAAAGTCCATTTACCATATTATATAGTTTGTTATTTTATGGTGCCAATATTTACATCCCTGAGGCACAATTAGCAAACAGCACATCTTACATTTAAGATTCATTGTGTGTGTCTTTGCCAGGGTTTGCTTCAGTCTCATGTTAAAGTTTCTGAGACTTGGCTTTCAAAGAATAAATTGGATAAAGATGTCGGAATTGACGGCTTCAATATTTATCGTTCGGACCGCCCCAGGAAAGGTGGCGGCGTGGCGATTTACGTGAAACAGAATCTTGCTGCACAGGTCATCTTCTCCAAATCTGCTTTTAAGCCGTTTGAAATCTTAGCACTAAAGATTGATTTATCTGGTGGTCAGTTTTGAACTGTTGTTGCTTTTATCTCAACTACAGTTTAAGGAAATCATCCTGGTAGGTGATTTTAACTGGGACTGGCTTTCACCAGTGTCTGATGATTTTAAAGCTCATTGTATGTCTCTAAATGTTACACAAGTGATTGAAAGTCCTACTCGTCTTAACACCAGGTGTCTAAATAAATCATCTCTTATCGATCTTTTAATTACTAATCAACCCCATAAATATACTGCAACCGGGTCTTTGCTAATGACCTAAGTGACCATTATCTAGTTGGTGCTATTAGGGATACCAAAACCCCCCGTACCAAACCCTGTGTTGTTCTGAAAAGAAATGTTAAGCACTTTATAGAGCAAGCCTTTCTTCATGACTGTGTTCATTTGAAATGGGATCGTATTTGATTGATTGGTGATGTTGACCATGCTTGGAAGTATTTTTATGACAGTTTTAGTTATTTTTTAGATAAACATGCTCCGTTTCGCCGGTTCAGGGTGAAGGGCCGTGATAACCCCTGGTTCACTTCTGATCTGGCAGCCCTCCTTTGGGCTGCTGCGAGGAAGACAGGCTCTGAGGCCGACTGGCTTCTTTTTCGTCAACTGCGTAATCGCTGTACTGCTTCCATTAAAAAAGCCAAAAGCGATGTTTACTTATCCCAGACCACAGACAGTTTAAACGATCCTAGGAGATTTTGGCATACCATAAAATCCCTCTCTGCCAGCTCTCGCTCCTTAGAGCTGCCTCCTAGCATTGTTGTTGACTCCACACCCCTGTGTCAAATAAGACAGAGATGCTTAATTGTTTTAATAAACATTTGATTGCCTCCAGTTCCTTGTTTGACACATTATCTTTAGGTAAATCCTCTCCCTCCATCACCATGCCTCCAGTCGCCACACTTTCTCCTTCAACCCCTTCAATGTTGGGGAGGTTTGTAAGGCTCTAAAGGGCCTCGACCCCAACAAATCAGCAGGTCCGGACGATCTCCCCCGTTATTTCTCACGGCTAGCTGCAGATATTATAGCCAAACCACTGTGTCATGTTTTTAATCTTTCTATAACAAGCAATGTCATTCCACATGTTTGGAAAAATGCAAATGTTCTCCCCTTATTGAAAGGTGGTGATCCCATGGTGATGAATAATTACAGACCAATTTCCAAGCTCTGTATTTTAGCTAAAGTACTTGAATGGTGAATGATCAAATCAAAGAATATTTAAGCTTGAACAACATTCTATCTCCTCACCAGTCAGGCTTTAGGAAGCAGCACAGCACGGTAACGGCTGCTTTGAAAGTAGTGAAGGACATTGTTGAAGGCTTGGACGCAAAGAGCTACTGTGCTGCCCTTTTTATAGACTTATCCAAGGCATTTGATACATGGACCATGAAGCCATCTCATATAGCCTGATAGAGGCCTGTCTGACCCTGATAGAGGCCTGTCTGACCCTGATAGAGGCCTGTCTGACCCTGATAGAGGCCTGTCTGACCCTGATAGAGGCCTGTCTGACCCTGATATAGGCCTGTCTGACCCTGATAGAGGCCTGTGTGACCCTGATAGAGGCCTGTGTGACCCTGATATAGGCCTGTCTGACCCTGATAGAGGCCTGTCTGACCCTGATAGAGGCCTGTCTGACCCTGATATAGGCCTGTCTGACCAAGCTGTTGGTTGGTTTGCAAACTATCTTTCAAATCACAAGCAATGTGTAAAATTCGGCGGTCTCTCCTCAAGCTTTCTTAATGTGCCCCGAGGCGTTCCTCAAGGTTCGGTCTTGGGACCCACCCTTTTTACTATTTATATAAATGATGTGGGTCAAAGTATTGATGCCTCTGTACATCGATATGCAGATGATACTGTTGTGTACTGTTGTGCTAGCACTGTAGCCCTTGCATTTGAATGTCTGCTTTTGACACTTTTCAGTCACATCTGTTCCACCTTAGGTTGGTGTTAAATTCAGATAAGACAAAAGTCATGTTGTTTTCCAATAATAAAAAGTTACCAACTGTTCTTCCCTGCATCATGTCTGCACAGCATAACCCCATTGAAGCTGTTAACCTGCAGATACTTAGGCATCACTATAGATGAAAATCTCTGCTTCAACATTGACAATCTCTTAAGGAAATTGAAATTAAAGCTGGGATTCTTTTTTAGAAATAAGGCCTGCTTCTCCACAAGTGCGAGGAAACGGCTTGTAGCTGCCACATTGTTGCCGCTCTTGGACTACGGGGATATTGTGTACATGAACGCCTCAGCTCACTCCCTTCATCTGCTGGACGCTGTTTACCATGGGGCTCTGAGGTTCATAGCCAACTGTAAACCCCTCACACACCACTGCACGCTGTACTCTTTAGTCAACTGGACATCATTATCAATGCGCAGATCACTGCACTGGTTCAAACTCATCTACACCGCTATGCTTGGACTGCTGCCCCTCTACATATCCACTTACATATCACACAAACAGTACAGCTATAGACTAAGATCTCAAAATGACATCACTCTGTCCGTCACCTCAGTCCGCACGGTGCTTGGGAAAAAGCCATATCGTACTCTGCCCCCTCGACCTGGAGCACACTTCAGCAGGGACTTCAGCTGACCACTTTAATACCCATCACGGATTTTAAACTCATTTTTAAAAAGAAATCATCTGTGGGTGTTTGCACCTGCTATATCTGACCGTATGGATTTCAATTACTACTTTTTTACGGTGTTGTATTTTAGTGTTGCCTCTGTGTTTAGTGTCCTGTCTGTCTGTAACTTTGTGTGGTAGTGTTACCACTGACAGGTCTCTCTTGATAACGAGACCTTGTGTGTCAATGAGATTTTACACCTGTATAAATAAAGGCTAAAAAAGAAAGAAACAAAATGAAAAGGCAACATATTGAATAATAAGCTAACAGTTTCCGCAGAGAGGCGTCTATTGTTGAAGTGAAAGAGAGATATCAGCTTCTCTATCAACACAGCTCTGTGGGGGCACTCTGGGAAACGTAGGAAATGACAAACTAAAGCTGAAGTACGGACGGTCGGTTTAAGAAAGTGGATCCAACAAAAAAGTAATCTAGTTGCCAGCGGGTTGTTGGCGTTTCAGCTCGGCGGGGGCTCCTCCTAATCCATTTCTCCCAATACAATTATGATTGGCACGCAGTTATCTCTGGATGTCGCGGCGTGGCGGGTCACCAAAGGGCTCATGGGAAGCGTGGAGACTAGTTATGGAGCCAATGTCAGCGAGGACACTGTTGAACTGTGGAGCCAGAGATGGAGGGTGAGGAGAGGAGTAAGCTGTTTAAAAATTGACAGGCAATCACTCAGCGGCAGACATATTGAACGGTCCCACATGGCTAAACCCCCCCCCCCAACAGTGGAGAGAGGGTTACAGGCCACAGTGACTCAGGCTCCATTTTAAAATTTGAGGCCAATAGATGCACGTTTGGCAATTGAATGGCTGCTGATATATCAACTTTGAGGCGTGCAAAACTAACTTTTTGTTGAGTAACAGATAGGGAAATGGTGGAGAGAGGGTTACAGGCCACAGAATTAGAATTGGGAGGGATGCAATCCTCTTTAATGGTCACACATTCAGAGCACACAGCACACAGAGTGAAATGTGTTCTCTGCCTTTAACCCATCTTAGTACTAGGAGCTGTGGAAAGCTATTGTACAGTACAGCGCCCGGGTCCTATGGGTGACGTCACGGACCCTACGTCCATTTATATATACAGTCTATGGTTTCGCCCCATTGATACGGGCTGTTGACAGTTCCAAATGGACAACATCGAGGAAAAATTCAAACCCATCACGACTCGAGGACCTTGTAGGTAAACGTGTCCTCAGAGTTCTGTGTCATCCTGAAATCTACAAAGTCTTGCATTGTGAGAGTCTGACCCTCTGAGCACAATCCTCTCTCTTACACAAACATCCCTCTGAGTCTTTCTGGCCCTTTCCAATGTCTCCGCTGAGACAAAAGGACAAAGTGACGTGAGGAACACTCATGTACATTTTACACTGTGGAAATGGCAGCCATTGAAACTGTCCTATCTGAACGTGATGTGTTTTTAAAGATAAAAGTGTGGCTTTCACAAGTTTCTAATTAATTTCAGCACTTATACTGGATCACCAGTTGGCACTTTGATGCTTCTCTGGACACACTTAGAAAGAGATATTTTTGATCAAGCACCATTGGAAGAAAAAGTCATTTGTTTATGTCTGATCAATGCTTCCGTTTGTTCCTTTAGTTTGTACACTAATTGGGAGTTATAATACATCCCATCTGCACCTGGTCTAGCTTCATTCGTCTCCGTTTTGTTCATCGCTTAGGTCTAATACCAAATCAACATAAATCGATGCATCTTATCTCACTAGATGCCTTTGCGGAAAAGCTGATTTCAATCTAGGTAACCTACATACTTTTATATACATTGGGTAACATTCAAGATGCAAGTTAGATCCTCAGATAAAAAGCTTCTGAATATGTGTGCTGTCTTTCCGCCTGACCATCTGTGTTTCTGACAGAACTGGTGAAGCCGTTTGAACACAGACGTAACATCTATGGAGGTTTTTAGAGGAAGTATGCTTCAAAGAGCTTGTCAGATGTCATCCAACAGCATCTGAAACGTACAGATTAAATCTGATGATCGTGTCCATTTATACTTTAAAAGGGGGTCCTATGATACTTCATGTGGGTTTCCCCTTTCCTGTGGTGTGTTCTATACGTTTTAGTGCATGTCAATGGTAAAAAGGCCTCCATTTGACCCCTTTGTTTACTCTTTAAAGTAGAGACACTACATACTGATATACACCTGAACATCAGCAGGAGAGGACTCTTTAAAGTAGAGACACTACATACTGATATACACCTGAACATCAGCAGGAGAGGACTCTTTAAAGTAGAGACACTACATACTGATATACACCTGAACATCAGCAGGAGAGGACTCTTTAAAGTAGAGACACTACATACTGATATACACCTGAACATCAGCAGGAGAGGACTCTTTAAAGTAGAGACACTACATACTGATATACACCTGAACATCAGCAGGAGAGGACTCTTTAAAGTAGAGACACTACATACTGATATACACCTGAACATCAGCAGGAGAGGACTCTTTAAAGTAGAGACACTACATACTGATATACACCTGAACATCAGCAGGAGAGGACTCTTTAAAGTAGAGACACTACATACTGATATACACCTGAACATCAGCAGGAGAGGACTCTTTAAAGTAGAGACACTACATACTGATATACACCTGAACATCAGCAGGAGAGGACTCTTTAAAGTAGGGACACTACATACTGATATACACCTGAACATCAGCAGGAGAGGACTCTTTAAAGTAGAGACACTACATACTGATATACACCTGAACATCAGCAGGAGAGGACTCTTTAAAGTAGAGACACTACATACTGATATACACCTGAACATCAGCAGGAGAGGACTCTTTAAAGTAGAGACACTACATACTGATATACACCTGAACATCAGCAGGAGAGGACTATTTAAAGTAGAGACACTACATACTGATATACACCTGAACATCAGCAGGAGAGGACTCTTTAAAGTAGAGACACTACATACTGATATACACCTGAACATCAGCAGGAGAGGACTCTTTAAAGTAGAGGACACTACATACTGATATACACCTGAACATCAGCAGGAGAGGACTCTTTAAAGTAGAGACACTACATACTGATATACACCTGAACATCAGCAGGAGAGAACTCTTTAAAGTAGAGACACTACATACTGATATACACCTGAACATCAGCAGGAGAGGACTCTTTAAAGTAGAGACACTACATACTGATATACACCTGAACATCAGCAGGAGAGGACTCTTTAAAGTAGAGACACTACATACTGATATACACCTGAACATCAGCAGGAGAGGACTCTTTAAAGTAGAGACACTACATACTGATATTACACCTGAACATCAGCAGGAGAGGACTCTTTAAAGTAGAGACACTACATACTGATATACACCTGAACATCAGCAGGAGAGGACTCTTAAAGTAGAGACACTACATACTGATATACACCTGAACATCAGCAGGAGAGGACTCTTTAAAGTAGAGACTACTACATACTGATATACACCTGAACATCAGCAGGAGAGGACTCTTTAAAGTAGAGACACTACATACTGATATACACCTGAACATCAGCAGGAGAGGACTCTTTAAAGTAGAGACACTACATACTGATATACAGCCTGAACATCAGCAGGAGAGGACTCTTTAAAGTAGAGGACACTACATACTGATATACACCTGAACATCAGCAGGAGAGGACTCTTTAAAGTAGAGACACTACATACTGATATACACCTGAACATCAGCAGGAGAGGACTCTTTAAAGTAGAGACACTACATACTGATATACACCTGAACATCAGCAGGAGAGGACTCTTTAAAGTAGAGACACTACATACTGATATACACTTGAACATCAGCAGGAGAGGACTCTTTAAAGTAGAGACACTACAGACTGATATACACCTGAACATCAGCAGGAGAGGACTCTTTAAAGTAGAGACACTACAGACTGATATACACCTGAAAATGAGCCGAATATTTCTTCTTGAACAAATGTATGTCACCCATACCAAGCCATCAAAACACTGAACTACCTTCCTTTGTTAAAACTTCTCTTGATACTTTGTCATTTCTCCACACCAAACCACATTATAATACCCTCTCAATACCCCCCTCTTACTGTATAGCGCCCGGTGTGCACAGTGACAGTGTATTTGTGTGTATTTGTGTGTAAGCTTATGTTTATCTGCACTGCCTTTGGTTCCCTTTGATTTCCCTTAAGCCTTATGTCTTTTGTCATGTTCTGGTCTTCTGAATGCTTGCTTATGGGTGTCATTTGTTTTCTCCCTCCCTCCCTCCTCCCCCATTTCTCCTTTATTTGCATGCTGTTCCTCCTGTTCCACACCTCCTCTCCTTGTGTTCAGACACTGCGCCCAGCACTGAACCTGCAGCTCATGGTTGGTATCTCTACTTTCCTCTTTAAGTCTTTTTTTGTTTTGTTTTTAAGCTGTTCTCTGCAGCATGCTTACTTTTACAGTGGAAATGTCATGTGTTGATCTACCTGACCTCTCTTTTGAGGTCCCCCCCCCCAAGCTATATGTGCTACATGTAGCAGGCTAAATGTTGTTTCTGTTGCTTTAATTGTGCCACAAAGATGTTTCTGTCACTTAGGCTTTGGTCGAATTGCCGCCAAAAAATCAGGTATTGTCTTTTCCTTACAACTTTTTCTCAACCTCAGTGAGAAACGTCATGAGTTTAAGTAAAGATGTGAAGGAGAATTCATCAGGACTTAGGAAATACAGTATGTATTCAATTAAAAAATGACGACAGTGAAAGCTATATTCCTCGATACCAAGGTTGAACTTGAAATGAAATGGTTGCTCACCCTCCTGTCCACTCCGAATTATCCACAACTAGTTTGATTGCTTGAAAATATTTGAATATGTTTTACTTTTTGCAATATATTTGCTTAACTTGTTAGCCCTCCACATCTAATACAGTGCATATCACCATTCAAACATGTTGAAAAATAGTTTGAGACACCCATCACTACTCAGTAAGAACTATGAAACTTTACTTGATGATTTTAAAGTAATAATCGTTCATAGTTGTCCTTTTGGTTTAACATATTTTAGAAAATTCAAAGCACTGCACAAGATGGAAAAGGTTCAATAAGCACTGTAACTGTCATGATCTGCATTTGTCGGTCACGATCGGTTGTTCCCTTGGATGCCCGATGTCACCGATGCAAGGTCACCATTTTCTCCTTTACTTTCCTAAAGGATGGTCCAGTGTATCCTTAGCTAAGGAGGCTATAAAGGAAGTAATGAAGCTCCTTTCCTATCATCTAGAGCAGCGGTTTTCAAAGTGTGAAGCGTGCACCTCCCAGGGGGGCCGCCAGAGAGCTTCAGGGGAGGCGCAACGTGAGAAAAAAATAACGAGAAACAGTAAAATCTAGCTAGTTAACTTCAGCTAACTTTATGCGAGCGGCAACATGGATCGATTTTTAGCGAAGTTACCTAAAGTGAGAGAGGAGACAGCGGCTGGCAGAAAACGGAGGAAGTATGACCACGATTATCTGAAGCTAGGATTTCCATGGACCGGTCCTGGCAGGGGCGGACGGGCCATCTGTGTGGATCACAGAACGGCCGGTCGTCAGCGGGCCGGTGGCGGCCGGCTCGGTTCCCTGACGGTCGGCACCGCCCTTTATTTTAATTTGAATAATTCTTACTTTGATCAAAAGCAAGTACGGGTCAAGGCTGCAGCCAGAGGTTGATCTGCGTTTATTCCTGTCTACATTGCATCCCCGCATCAAAGACGCAGACTAATTGTTCCCACTAAAGTAGGGGTGAGTGTAATAAGGAGGCAAAGTTGACGTTCAGTCTGTTGCCGGGAGCATAGAAGGATTTATCCACCATGTTGAAAATGTTAAAAATGTTTTTTAAAAAATGTTTAAAACATAAAGATAAAAAGGTTTAAAAAAAGTTGTTGTTTCATGTTTTAAGGAGGTGACGCTACTCAGTCAATGCAATGGGTGCAGTCAGTGAGTCAGCACGATAGATTCAAACACAGAGGCGAGACAAGAGGAGAGAAACAGTCGAAGTCATTTCAAATGGCGGAAGGTAGACAGCGACATTTTCTCTTACTGGACCTCTTTGAAATGCAATTGAATGCCCCTGCAATACAGCAACAACAATAATAATAATAGCAAGGATAATTGGGAGGGGGGGCGCGGCTGTTCTTCTGTGCCCTGAGGGGAGGCTCACCTTCCCACACTTTGAAAACCCCTGGTCTAGAGAATCCAAACAGCTGTTATCATGGCTGCCACTGTGGTACTTCTGGGTCATTTCACCCGCAAAAAAGGCTATTGGATCCTAACCCTTGCATAATGGACATCTTGAACCATTGTTCAATCAGACTTTAGAGCGAGTTACCTGTTCTTGTTGGTTGATCAGAGATCCACATTGGTCTAGACTGAAATATCTCAACCTTTGGAGATGTTTCTTGGACGGATTGACTTCCAGGAGCCCCAGAAGACCTACCAACATCTCAACTTCTGGAAGATGGATTGCTATAAGATGCTGTACAGACATTAATAGTTTCTGGATGGTACTTGCAAGTCATTCCACTTTTTCAGCATCCTTCCTGAGCAAAAAAGACAATTTTACTGCAACCCTGGCTTAATGGCCATCTGGAAATATGGTTCAATCACAGTTAAGAGCCAGTTACCTGTTCTTGTTGGGTGATCACATTGGTTCAGACTGAAATATCTCAACTTTTGGAGATGTTTTTTGGATGGATTGACTTCCAAGAGCCCCAGAGGATGCATCCTACCAACTTTGACATTTTATTGAAATGCCTCGAGCACTTCTCCTGGCCTCAACTTTGGCAAAATGGATTGCTCGAAGATTTGCACAGACCTTTATGGTTTCTGGAAGGTGGCCTCTTTAGTTTCAAACTACTGTCTGCCTCACTTGATGCAGATTACTGTACTTCCAGGTACTTCCCCCCCCCCCCCTTTCTCTCCACTAGGAACCTAGCTAAGCAAAAACACTATTCGACTGCCACCTCACTGTCACAGCATAAACCAAAGCATAGCATAACATCCTTGTCTCTTTGAAAAATCTATTCATTCTCCTCCCTGAAAGTGCACTTTGCCAAATTGTCTCTCCAGCTAACCAATTACATGGTTTCCCTGAAGGTGCCACAGAGGATTGAAACCCACTCTGAAGCCAGGAGAGATTATCAACAGCATCAGATGATTCTGTGTGCCGGCAGAAATAGACCTCATTTACTCGTTTTCATTAGTTTGAATGAAGACGATACGCATCGTTTTCTCATTTTGTCTAATTTGCAAAACCCCCTTTTTTCATTATTTTTCCGTGGCAGGCGTTTCATAATTTGTGTGGACAAATTCACGGAAGCGTGATCACAAACTTTCCATTAAGGATCTATCAGGAAATGTTCAACGACCTCACTCTGTTTCACAATGATTTATTTAATAGTTCTATGGCGTAAAATAAGGAACATACTCCGATTAACCCTCCTGTTTGTGCTCATTGAGTTAAAACCATGTAGGAATATGATCACATCAGGTTTCATATGGAGACAGAAAAATGCACTTATCGAATTATCTTGTGTTAACTGAAAATTGATCCTTCAATCGGGTATTATTTATATATTATCGATTTTTTACCTCACGGTCAAGTTGTATATTTTCTACTTTTTAATGCTGTTTTCTTTTTAGATGTTTACATTTGAGAATTGTTCATTTCTATTTATGTGCAATGCCTTGTTTTTTATTCTGCTGCAACGCAAACATTTCCCAGTTTAGGATCAATAAAGTACATCTTATCTTATCTTATTGCCTTTATCCTAAATTCCTATTTTGCCATAAAAAGCTACATTTACATGACATTAGTGGCTTTCAGTTGTTTTTGCAATGGATGATCATATTTGGTGGAAGAAGTACTCTGATCTTGTTCTTGAGTAAAAGTACTCAGATCTTGTACTTGAGTAAAAGTAGAAGTACTCAGATCTTGTTCTTGAGTAAAAGTAGAAGTACTCAGATCTTGTACTTGAGTAAAAGAAGGAGTACTCAGATCTTGTTCATGAGTAAAAGTAGAAGTACTCAGATCTTGTTCTTGAGTAAAAGTAGAAGTACTCAGATCTTGTACTTGAGTAAAAGAAGGAGTACTCAGATCTTGTTCTTGAGTAAAAGAAGGAGTACTCAGATCTTGTTCTTGAGTAAAAGTAGAAGTACTCAGATCTTGTACTTGAGTAAAAGAAGGAGTACTCAGATCTTGTTCTTGAGTAAAAGTAGAAGTACTCAGATCTTGTTCTTGAGTAAAAGTAGAAGTACTCAGATCTTGTACTTGAGTAAAAGTAGAAGTACTCAGATCTTGTACTTGAGTAAAAGTAGAAGTACTCAGATCTTGTGCTAGAGTAAAAGTAGAAGTACTCAGATCTTGTACTTGAGTAAAAGTAAAAGTACTCAGATCCTGTACTTGAGTAAAAGTAGAAGTACTCAGATCTTGTTCTTGAGTAAAAGTAGAAGTACTCAGATCTTGTACTTGAGTAAAAGTAGAAGTACTCAGATCTTGTACTTGAGTAAAAGTAGAAGTACTCAGATCTTGTGCTAGAGTAAAAGTAGAAGTACTCAGATCTTGTACTTGAGTAAAAGTAGAAGTACTCAGATCTTGTGCTAGAGTAAAAGTAGAAGTACTCAGATCTTGTACTTGAGTAAAAGTAGAAGTACTCAGATCTTGTGCTAGAGTAAAAGTAGAAGTACTCAGATCTTGTACTTGAGTAAAAGTAGAAGTACTCAGATCTTGTACTTGAGTAAAAGTAGAAGTACTCAGGTCTTGTACTTGAGTAAAAGTAGAAGTACTCAGATCTTGTTCTTGAGTGAAAGTAGAAGTACTCAGATCTTGTACTTGAGTAAAAGTAGAAGTACTTAGGTCTTGTACTTGAGTAAAAGTAGAAGTACTCAGATCTTGTTCTTGAGTAAAAGTAGAAGTACTCAGATATTGTACTTGAGTAAAAGTAGAAGTACTCAGATCTTGTACTTGAGTAAAAGTAGAAGTACTCAGATCTTGTTATTGAGTAAAAGTAGAAGTACTCAGATCTTGTACTTGAGTAAAAGTAGAAGTACTCTGATCTTGTACTTGAGTAAAAGTAGAAGTACTCTGATCTTGTACTTGAGTAAAAGTAGAAGTACTCAGATCTTGTACTTGAGTAAAAGTAGAAGTACTCAGATCTTGTACTTGAGTAAAAGTAGAAGTACTCAGATCTTGTACTTGAGTAAAAGTAGAAGTACTCAGATCTTGTACTTGAGTAAAAGTAGAAGTACTCAGGTCTTGTACTTGAGTAAAAGTAGAAGTACTCAGATCTTGTTCTTGAGTGAAAATAGAAGTACTCAGATCTTGTACTTGAGTAAAAGTAGAAGTACTCAGGTCTTGTACTTGAGTAAAAGTAGAAGTACTCAGATCTTGTTCTTGAATAAAAGTAGAAGTACTCAGATATTGTACTTGAGTAAAAGTAGAAGTACTCAGATCTTGTACTTGAGTAAAAGTAGAAGTACTCAGATCTTGTTCTTGAGTAAAAGTAGAAGTACTCAGATATTGTACTTGAGTAAAAGTAGAAGTACTCTGATCTTGTACTTGAGTAAAAGTAGAAGTACTCTGATCTTGTACTTGAGTAAAAGTAGAAGTACTCAGATCTTGTACTTGAGTAAAAGTAGAAGTACTCAGATCTTGTACTTGAATAAAAGTAGAAGTACTCAGATATTGTACTTGAGTAAAAGTAGAAGTACTCAGATCTTGTACTTGAGTAAAAGTAGAAGTACTCAGATCTTGTTCTTGAGTAAAAGTAGAAGTACTCAGATCTTGTACTTGAGTAAAAGTAGAAGTACTCAGATCTTGTACTTGAGTAAAAGTAGAAGTACTCAGATCTTGTACTTGAGTAAAAGTAGAAGTACTCAGATCTTGTACTTGAGTAAAAGTAGAAGTACTCAGATCTTGTATTGAGTAAAAGTAGAAGTACCAGAGTGTAGGAATACTCTGTTACAGTAAAAGTCCTGCATTCAAAATGTTCCTCAAGTGAAAGTAGAAAAGTATTCTCATCAACATATAGTGAAAGACAGTAAAAGTAGTCGTTGTGCAGATTGGTCCATTTCAGAATAATATATATGATATGTTTTATAATGATTGATCATGAAAGTGTTCTCAAAGCTGGTAAAGGTGCAGCTAGTTTGAATGACTTTGTATACTGCAGGGTAGCTGGTGGATTTACTCCAGGTGGAACTAAAGTCTGATTTAACACTTGATTAGATTTCACATCATTCATCCACATCTGTGAAGTAACTAAAGGGATTAAATACTGTACATGTAGTAAATGTACTTAGTTACTTCCCACCTCTGGGCGTGTAGGAGCTGTATTGTGAGTTTCAGTTTGGTGTTAGGCTGCAAAAGGAAGCTGTTTACACTGAAAAGGCTCTACAAATCCCTCCGTACGCTTCTAACACACACAGTTAGCGACGAGCTGCTGAACATAGCGGAGCATTTAGCTGCTAAACAGGCAGATATTTCCCTCAGGTAGAGATCAAAACCCTCGCTAGAAGAGAGTGACTCTAGTTTGAAAAAACACTTCAAATAAATGATAATGTTGCTGTGTGTGCTTCATGTGTAAATAAGCAACTTTTGGATTTGTTTGGAATTAAAGGAAGGGAAATTAATTGATATTCAGCTAAAGTATTTCACTCATGAAATATTTGTAAAGGGTAAAAGAACAGCAGATGAATGGATGTTCACGGTGCATTGATGGAGATGAGATTTCATTAATATGCATATGTGATTTGGTGAATGAACATTAGTGAAGGGTTCAGGTGTTGTATCGAATATTTAAATATGATTAACTAACACTCGGTAATCCCACAAGGCTTATGCTGATGTAAAATGTGGCTTTCAGTGGAAATATCAAGCAGTTTTAGTCGTGTTTGTGCCTGTTTTTAACTCAAAACTCAGCCTAAAAATGCTACTTGGTGCACATATAACCTGAAATACAAGCTGACAACATATCGAATTACATTGTCTACTTCTTGACTCACTTCTCCTTGAAGGGTAAATACTCTCAGAACAGCACTGCGCCTTTTCTCCATTTGGAGATTAAACTATAAATCCAGCTTTTTATAGAAAGCGATCTAACTGTAAGAAAGAAAATAGGAAGATGCCATTCTCTTCAAATGTGTTCAAGGTCAGCATTGAGACATTAATTCAAATACATAGCTTTTATTTGATCTTTTAGAGGTGCAATCCATTAAGAGCCTATCTCTTTCTCTCGCTTTGCAAAAGGAACTTCATCACACATGAAATGGTCTTCCCGCTAATGGAAAAAAGCTATTCCTAAATCATTGTCAAAACCTTATTTTTTCAATTCTCTGTATCGCTTCTACAATTTTAAAGTAAGCGTTGAACTCTATGTGATGACAACTGTTCGCTTAAAGGTCCCATGTCATGGCCATTTCCACTGATCATAGTTCCATTGTTGAGGTCGACTAGAATAGATTTACATTGTTCAATGTTCCAAACTCACATTGGTTTCTCACAGCATCTCTGTATAGTCTGTGTATTCACTCTCTGTCCTAAACGGCTTGTTGGAGCTCCTGCCCCCCCCCCCTCCTTGTGAGCCCACTGTGCTCTGATTGGTCGGGATGTTGCGAGGCTCGTTGCGAGGCTCGTTGCTGTCGGCGATACAGCGAAAACAGGCGAAACTCATCCTGAGCACACAAACACTCACAGCCGAAGTAAAAACAATAAGTGTGGCTTGATACTGAGTAAAAGGTTTCTAATGCTGTGAGAATGGGTCTGCGGAGAGCATTTCTCCGCCATCCCAACTCGGCTATTATCAAGCGTTAAGGGAGCTCTATGCAAGTCAATGGGACTCCCTGTTAGTTGAACATTTACGCTAAAGGTCCCCCCACTGCGTTTGATAGTGACGCCAAGGGATCCTGGTGTGGGAGGAGCTCCGCGGGTTGGTCCATTTTGGTTCCGGGAACCGCATGACGTTATGCGGTTCCTGGAAGAATCACATGCAAAATGAGAAATGTCCAACGAGGCGTTCTGGGGCAGCACAGACAGGTCTTCTCTGTGTTAGAGTTTTACTCGCTACAGGGTGTACTTTGAGGGGTTGTGACTCTGCAGACCGTTAACATGCAGAAAAACCTTCATAACAACAAGGGGACGGGTAAGAACCGGAAAAGCATGACATGGGACCTTTAAAGTGTCTCTACAGCGCACAGCTGGCCAACAATAGCTTCTAAGTTGCAAAAACGTCATATCAATTGAGTAAAAAGTACAATATTTGCATCTGAAATATAGAGAAATAGAAGTAAAAAGAAAGTGTTATACAAATGAATTACCTACCTGATTTATTTGAAGTGTTTACCTTGTAATGCTGCTCTTCAACATGCAAGCTTTAACAGTTAATAGACTAAATGATGGAGAGAAAGAAAAGACACAATCAAATCAATGTAACACTTAGTAGCCCTTTAAATTATACCAACACATTTCTTAAAGGTTTGTTACCATGGAAACAAAGCTGCAGCTAATTATAATACTTGTAATACATTATGTTTAAGTACAGACATTTCAGATGTTGCATTAACAAAAGTCAATATAATTTAAAGTGATTTAAGTTTAAGGTTGCTGCGGCTACAGAGGAAATATAATGAAGTGTTTCATATAAATGTGTTTAAACAGTTCAACTCAAGCAGGGAGGATTCAATGCTGAATTCGTTTTTGCAGGTTTTTATCAGATTTTTACAACAAGAAACAACTGGAATTTGAAACATTTTTCGCTGCAGAACAGTCAAACATCATCTATGCAATTAAATCCACTCGAGTGCAGATTACCGGAGGGTTATTTTAAGCCTGCAAACCCTAAAAATAGTCCCTTCAGACCCTATCAATTATTCACACTGACCTACCTGAGTGGATTTCATCTGACAACATTCCCTCAGCAACCCCTGATGTGTTTTATTAAAATAAAGGGACATATTCTGCTAGTTTTTACATTCATACGTGTTTTCTGGTTCGTTTAGAGTAAATATTTACATGCTTAAATGTTAAAAAATACCCTGACTTCTTCTCAAAGCCTTCGTCTGAAATGCTGCTCTGATTGGCAAGAAGAAAAATGGCAATAATAATTTGTGGACCTTTTGAAAATCAACGTGCTTCACAAAAAAAGCTAAATAAAAACAGACAAGTCCGTAATTATCTTTAAAAGAAAAAAGGGGAAATAATCTGGTGTAAAAACAATCCTTTTTCAAAGTCAATTCAAAGGAGATTACAATTTGGGGGGAATCAGGAAAGTCTCTCTGATAAAAGAGAGACTTGTTCCAGGGTTTAGGTTTTGTCAGTTACCATAATATATGATAAGAGAGGACTCTTTAAAGTAGAGACATTAAATACTGATATACACCTGAACATCAGCAGGAGAGGACTCTTTAAAGTAGAGACACTACATACTGATATACACCTGAACATCAGCAGGAGAGGACTCTTTAAAGTAGAGACACTACATACTGATATACACCTGAACATCAGCAGGAGAGGACTCTTTAAAGTAGAGACACTACAAACTGATATACACCTGAACATCAGCAGGAGAGGACTCTTTAAAGTAGAGACACTACACACTGATATACACCTGAACATCAGCAGGAGAGGACTCTTTAAAGTAGAGACACTACATACTGATATACACCTGAACATCAGCAGGAGATGGACTCTTTAAAGTAGAGACACTACATACTGATATACACCTGAACATCAGCAGGAGAGGACTCTTTAAAGTAGAGACACTACATACTGATATACACCTGAACATCAGTAGGAGAGGACTCTTTAAAGTAGAGACACTACATACTGATATACACCTGAACATCAGCAGGAGAGGACTCTTTAAAGTAGAGACACTACATACTGATATACACCTGAACATCAGCAGGAGAGGACTCTTTAAAGTAGAGACACTACATACTGATATACACCTGAACATCAGCAGGAGATGACTCTTTAAAGTAGAGACACTACATACTGATATACACCTGAACATCAGCAGGAGAGGACTCTTTAAAGTAGAGACACACATACTGATATACACCTGAACATCAGCAGGAGAGGACTCTTTAAAGTAGAGACACCACGATATACACCTGAACATCAGCAGGAGAGGACTCTTTAAGTAGAGACACTACATACTGATATACACCTGAAACATCAGCAGGAGAGGACTCTTTAAAGTAGAGACACTACATACTGATATACAACTGAACATCAGCAGGAGAGGACTCTTTAAAGTAGAGACACTACATACTGATATACACCTGAACATCAGCAGGAGAGGACTCTTTAAAGTAGAGACACTACATACTGATATACACCTGAACATCAGCAGGAGAGGACTCTTTTAAAGTAGAGACACTACATACTGATATACACCTGAACATCAGCAGGAGAGGACTCTTTAAAGTAGAGACAACTACATACTGATATACACCTGAACATCAGCAGGAGAGGACTCTTTAAAGTAGAGACACTACATACTGATATACAACCTGAACATCAGCAGGAGAGGACTCTTTAAAGTAGAGACACTACATACTGATATACACCTGAACATCAGCAGGAGAGGACTCTTTAAAGTAGAAGACACTACATACTGATATACACCTGAACATCAGCAGGAGAGGACTCTTTAAAGTAGAGACACTACTACTGATATACACCTGAACATCAGCAGGAGAGGACTCTTTAAAGTAGAGAACTACATACTGATATACACCTGAAACATCAGCAGGAGAGGACTCTTTAAAGTAGAGACACTACATACTGATATACACCCTGAACATCAGCAGGAGAGGACTCTTTAAAGTAGAGACACTACATACTGATATACACCTGAACATCAGCGGAGAGGACTCTTTAAAGTAGAGACATACATACTGATATACACCTGACATCAGCTAGGAGAGGACTCTTTAAAGTAGACACTACATACTGATATACACCTGAACATCAGCAGGAGAGGACTCTTTTAAGTAGAGACACTACATACTGATATACACCTGAACATCAGCAGGAGAGGACTCTTTAAGTAGAGACACTACATACTGATATACACCTGAACATCAGCAGGAGAGGACTCTTTAAAGTAGAGACACTACATACTGATATACACCTGAACATCAGCAGGAGATGACTCTTTAAAGTAGAGACACTACATACTGATATACACCTGAACATCAGCAGGAGAGGACTCTTTAAAGTAGAGACACTACATACTGATATACACCTGAACATCAGCAGGAGAGGACTCTTTAAAGTAGAGACACTACATACTGATATACACCTGAACATCAGCAGGAGAGGACTCTTTTAAGTAGAGACACTACATACTGATATACACCTGAACATCAGCAGGAGAGGACTCTTTAAAGTAGAGACACTCTATACTGATATACACCTGAACATCAGCAGGAGAGGACTCTTTAAAGTAGAGACACAACATACTGATATACACCTGAACATCAGCAGGAGAGGACTCTTTAAAGTAGAAACACTACATACTGAAATACACCTGTACATCAGCAGGAGAGGACTCTTTAAAGTAGAGACACTACATACTGATATACACCTGAACATCAGCAGGAGAGGACTCTTTAAAGTAGAGACACTACCTACTGATATACACCTGAACATCAGCAGGAGAGGACTCTTTAAAGTAGAACCACTACACACTGATATACACCTGAACATCAGCAGGAGAGGACTCTTTAAAATCTGAGTTACGAAGTGCTTCACAAAGACAGCCAAAGAAATCTGTAATTACGTTTAAAAGAAAATGATAAAACAATTTGGTGTAGAACAATGGAAGAAAATGAGACAATTTCGAAAGAAATAATAGACTATTCACAGGAGAATAAAACCCAAGAGAAATTCTGGACAGGCTGTCCAATAATGACACTTTCTTTTCTGTTGGCGAGCAAATTGCCACGGTTCTTTTAATTTGCACTTTTCAAATCCATGTTTCAAAATCCTTTATAAAAATAGCGAAGAAAAAAACAAATTAGTCCTAAATTGAGGTTTAAAATACAAAAGACAAACCAATTTGGAGCAGGCTATAAAAATACATATGTTTTAGAAAAAGGTAAGATTGGAACAATGTTTAGAAGACTATTCAAACAAGAGGAGAATCCCTCCGATAACTTAGTGCTCCACAAATGTTTAAAAAGAAAAGGATAAAACAATTTGATGGTTTAAACAAACAGTGTAGAAAGATGGTAGAGACCATTTTTAAAAGAAATACTATTCAAACCAGAATTAAAATCAAGGAAGGCTCTCCAATAACGACTTATTTTACAGTTTAGGGAAAAATCCCATTGGCTTTAAGTCAGACACACCAAAGTGACACCAAAGAACACGTCCCGACGGATCCGACTGTTGTGTCGCCTCACGTCTCTGCGTCTTGGCCAACAGTCGCACTCGAACACACCGACAAGACTTCAGCCGACGGCCAAGAAGCACGTACGAACTGCGCATGCGTGAGTGGCAATAACTCTCCTTCCCAGCAGGCGGCGGTAGAAAAGACACGACGGGGCGGGACACACCAATCTGAGTAGGGTGACAGGACGCTCATCGACGGCCAGACATCTATCGACGGCCGAAATCGGCTCGGTGTTTCCGGGGCTTAAGACGCCTATTTATTGTTTTTTATTTTATTTAGACTGGGACGTAAGTTTCTCATTGCCATATCTAAACTGTAGCTACTGTGCACATGACAATAAAGCCTTGAACCTTTAACCCCGCAAAAATACGTAATGGCTGCACCACTTTATGATTTTATTATGCATTTGGATAAAAACCACTGCACTTCTAGCTCTCTGAAGCTATAGATAGTTTCACTTGTGAGACGCACAGAGTTAAAGGCGCTCATTTGAAACAAAAACCTAGAGAAACAGATGTATGTATAATGAGCTGAAGCTGTACCGACTCAAAGAATAAAGCAGAGAACAAACACGTTGATTACAAAGCCTTTCTTTATCTGAGCAGGAATACCTCCTTGAACAACATGAAGCACACTTGAGCACTTGTTTTTAAGATGTCAAGCAACTAAGGAGCCTAAAAAAACTGAATTAAATACAAATGATACGTGTTGAGGATCCTATTATAATACTTTACTATTAGTTCAAGTCAGAAAGTCAACAAAAACAACAAGATGACGATTCAATAAAATTCAGTCCATACATTTGATCTGGGATTTAGCTTTTAATTCAAGATATAATTTAAGGATTGACTGTTGCACAGAAGTCTTAATTGTGTTAAGCTTTAAAACTACAATGCATGTCTGAGCAGTTTTAATTGTAGAGAAATAATTTTAAGAGTGAGACATTTGTACATTGTCACCACCGCTAAGCTAAAGGTGGCTAATGTTGGGCTATAAAGGAACTACAGCACGGTCACATGACTTCACGTCACCACCGCTAAGCTAAAGGTGGCTAATGTTGGGCTATAAAGGAACTACAGCACGGTCACATGACTTCAAGTCACCACCGCTAAGCTAAAGGAGGCTAATGTTAGGCTATAAAGGAACTACAGCACGGTCACATGACTTCACGTCACAACCGCTAAGTTTGACTTCAATCCAAGGGCACCAGAAGTGCTTAAATTCTGGCTAATGTCTGGGTTTCTATACTCTTTGCTTGTGGAGGAATTTCTTCATAATAATGCTATGAAGTAAATGAACTCTTTCAACTCAAGCATCTCACAGTTCAGAGTTAGCATTTTGGTGTTGGGTGTTCAGCTTTAGTTCTTCCTCCTTCTCTCACTCCCACCTCCTCTCTATAATGAAAGGGCATGCTGCTGGGGGATGTCAGCTGCTTTAGGCTACCTGCACAGACTAATTTCCCATGTGGAGAGGTGAGTGCCTCGAGGAAAGGACACACCTGCCAACACGGCTGTCAGTGGCGTGGGGAGGGAGCGGATAATTGAGAGAGCTAACCGTAGAGAGGAAGCAGAGGATAATGGCCACTCTGCTCACAGCAGGACCTTTCTCTTTCCAAGGACTACACTGTTACATTTGGAGGTAGAGGTGGAAAGTAACTAAATACATTTACTCAGTTACTGTACTATTGAGCGGAGATGGCAAAAGTGCACACATCCTTTACTCAAGTAGAAGTACAGATACTCGTGTTTAAAAATACTCTGGTAAAAGTAGAAGTACTGACTAAACGTCTTTCCTCAAGTCAAAGTAAAGAGGCTTTGAAGTGTACTTCAGTAAAAAGTACCCATAACTAGCAGCTGCTTTAAAGAGTACCTGACCTCCCTTTATATTAATAGAACAATAATGTCATTGTTAGCTAATGAATGTTTCCATGCTGAACAACGGCAACATGACAACGTTTCCATTGGTCCCTCTTCTTTAGAGAAGACCAGGAAATGATGGATACACGGATCGTGTTCAAATCAATAGGCACGCAATGACTCTAAAGAATAATGATCACGCATCCAAACACACATTCAGACTAAAGGAACCAGCTGTTTGAGAAATGAGAGAAGTAGAAAGTACAGGTATTTGAGTTCAACATGTAAGAAGTAGAAAGTACAGGTATTTGAGTTCAACATGTAAGAAGTAGAAAGTACAGGTATTTGTGTTCAACATGTAAGAAGTAGAAAGTACAGGTATTTGAGTTCAACATGTAAGAAGTAGAAAGTACAGGTATTTGAGTTCAATATGTAAGAAGTAGAAAGTACAGGTATTTGAGTTCAACATGTAAGAAGTAGAAAGTACAGGTATTTGAGTTCAATATGTAAGAAGTAGAAAGTACAGGTATTTGAGTTCAACATGTAAGAAGTAGAAAGTACAGGTATTTGAGTTCAATATGTAAGAAGTAGAAAGTACAGGTATTTGTGTTCAACATGTAAGAAGTAGAAAGTACAGGTATTTGAGTTCAATATGTAAGAAGTAGAAAGTACAGGTATTTGAGTTCAATATGTGAGAAGTAGAAAGTACAGGTATTTGAGTTCAACATGTAAGAAGTAGAAAGTACAGGTATTTGTGTTCAACATGTAAGAAGTAGAAAGTACAGGTATTTGAGGTCAATATGTAAGAAGTAGAAAGTACAGGGTATTTGCAGTTCAATATGTGAGAAGTAAGGAAAGTACAGGTATTTGAGTTCAACATGTAAGAAGTAGAAAGTACAGGTATTTGTGTTCAACATGTAAGAAGTAGAAAGTACAGGTATTTGTGTTCAACATGTAAGAAGTAGAAAGTACAGGTATTTGGGTTTCAACATGTAAGAAGTAGAAAGTTCATGGTATTTGTGTTCAACATGTGAGAGTTAGAAAGTACAGGTATTTGGGTTTCAACATGTAAGAAGTAGAAAGTACAGGTATTTGGGTTCAACATTAAGAAGTAGAAAGTACAGGTATTTGAGTTCAACATGTATGAAGTAGAAAGTACAGGTATTTGAGTTCAACATGTAAGAAGTAGAAAGTACAGGTATTTGAGTTCAACATGTAAGAAGTAGAAAGTACAGGTATTTGAGTTCAACATGTAAGAAGTAGAAAGTACAGGTATTTGTGTTCAACATGTAAGAAGTAGAAAGTACAGGTATTGTGTTCAACATGTAAGAAGTAGAAAGTACAGGTATTTGAGTTCAATATGTAAGAAGTAGAAAGTACATGTATTTGTGTTCAACATGTAAGAAGTAGAAAGTACAGGTATTTGTGTCAACATGTGAGAAGTAGAAAGTACAGGTATTTGTGTTCAACATGTAGAAGTAGAAAGTAACAGGTATTTGTGTTCAACATGTATAGAAGTAGAAAGTACAGGTATTTGTGTTCAACATGTGAGAAGTAGAAAGTACAGGTATTTGAGTTCAACATGTAGAGAAGTAGAAGTACAGGTATTTGTGTGTCAACATGTGAGAAGTAGAAAGTACAGGTATTTGTGTTCAACATGTGAGAAGTAGAAAGTACAGGTATTTGTGTTCAACATGTGAGAAGTAGAAAGTACAGGTATTTGTGTTCAACATGTGAGAAGTAGAAAGTACAGGTATTTGGGTTCAAAATGTAGGAAGTCAAAGTAAAAAGTTGTCAGAAAAATAAGTAGTGAACTATTTATTTTACAATAACGAAATATTTGTACTCCACTACTTCCAGGAAACAGGGTCATTGCAGAAGTATAAATAAACAAATGTAACTTCAAAGCATGATTTAGTAAGTAAAGAGAAAAGCTTTGGAGAAATGTTCTGGAATTAGTAATGGGAAGTCCATTATGGAAGTCAGTGCCGCCATGGAAACCATTTAAAAAGGATATATGTGTGTTTTATGTAAACTCAGAGATGGATGTGTTTGTATTTTGAGGCTGGCTCTCTTCAAACGAGGCACATATGCTGCATTAATTAGTTTCAGACTCACGTTGGATATGGCAGGTGACGAAGCTCCCTCCTCTCATAGCTCACCTCCTGCTGAACGTTAAGTGAACCTCTAAGGATCCATCTGGCTTTCACGTGATGAAATAGACAAGTTTAATCAGGAGAGATTTTTCTCCTCACCTGCGACATCGATCAGATGTTTTTAATCATTCTAAACTGATAAAGATTCAACTAGTTTAAAAAGGTCAACAGGTGGCATCCATTACTCTCCGTTCATACAATTATGTGTAATTTATTCTGGTACCAACTTTGTAAACAGTGAACTGTATTTGGTATCATTCACAGCCAAGAGTGTAACTTTGGTTTGAGAAGTGGGGGGGATACAAAACACGGGGTCCTCCGCAATTGAAACATTGTTCTCGATTTAATTCTATTTCCTGCCTTTCTACAAATATATTAGGGACTATGGTGTTAACTAATCTAGGAAAGATGTGTAGTGTATATAATGAGTGTGCACACTTATCTAGTATCCTCTCCATGTGAACCTGTTTTATTTGTGATGACCTCACATCCTCTAGGGGGGTCCGGGGGCATGCACCCCGGGAAGATTTGGTCAAATTAAGAGATTTATGGATACAGCTCTCAACACTCATATGAAACAGTTGAACCTAATACTGTTTATTTAAACTTGATAAAATTGCTTTCAACTAACCTAATACAGTTATGTGAAATCGTTTGACATACATTTAGATAAAGTCAACGGTTCCATTTTTTCCGTGCTTACACTAAAATAAAAAATGAATCCTAACTGTTAACTAATAAACATATTGTGTGTAAAAAAGGACAGTTGTAGAGATCCTCAATTGTCACTGGCTTCACCTCCAGCTGATTTGATACTCTCTATAATGTGAGCTACACGTTGAATGCAGCAGATTTTCCTTTATTTATATATTTTCCTGACACCATCCATGCATGCATGTAAGCTGGTCTGGATTTCCTTTCAGGTGAGGCTCAGCTCCTGTTAGAGGATTGTATTATCACTGCCGCTCTTTGTCGGCGCTGCTACACCTAGCAGAGATATTGCCACAACACTCAAAGACGGCTGAAATAACGTGACAAAGAGGGCATAGAAACCATGACAACAAAGAACATATTCTACTAGGCCTCCATCTTTACAGAACAGCTGAATTAATTTATATTCTTGGCTCTGCAGCTACAGGTCTGTGCAAAAAACTTCACAGCCTGCTTTACAGTACAGTGTCCAGACGGGTTTGAAAAAAACGTTTTAGCTTATTACTATTTATGAAGTAGCTGGGATTAAACCATTTTGAGAAATGTCAGTTATATATTTTGCAGTGGAACACACTTTTATGATACCTACAAGTGTTGTTAACAGGATAATCTCCACAAATTAACACCACTTAATTTTGAAGCAAAAAGCTAACGTTAGGCTATAAAGGAACTACAGCACGGTCACATGACTTCACGTCACCACCGCTAAGCTAAAGGCGGCTAATGTTGGGCTATAAAGGAACTACAGCACGGTCACATGACTTCACGTCACCACCTCTAAGCTAAAGGCGGCTAATGTTGGGCTATAAAGGAACTACAGCACGGTCACATGACTTCACGTCACCACCGCTAAGCTAAAGGCGGCTAATGTTGGGCTATAAAGGAACTACAGCACGGTCACATGACTTCACGTCACCACCACTAAGCTAAAGGTGGCTAATGTTGGGCTATAAAGGAACTACAGCACGGTCACATGACTTCACGTCACCACCGCTAAGCTAAAGGCGGCTAATGTTGGGCTATAAAGGAACTACAGCACGGTCACATGACTTCACGTCACCACCGCTAAGCTAAAGGCGGCTAATGTTGGGCTCTAAAGGAGCTACAGCACGGTCACATGACTTCACTTCTCCACCGCTAAACTAAAGGTGGCTAATGTTGGTCGTGATTAAGTTTAGTTGTTAAATCTTGTTAGCTTGTGTTATGTGTTATATTCCTACACCGTTATGTCGGTTATTCAGTAGAAAACTGGATATCTCTGCAGCTCCACAATACATCATTCAAAATGTATTTTACCACATATTTAGCCTTTAACAAATATTCTGCTTCCTTCTATTTGAATATTGCACTTGTCCATATTGCAATTTCAATAACATTTCTGGTTAATTATGCAGCCCTAGTCTTGTTGCTACTCATCTTTAAAGCGTAAAACTGTGAGATCTAAAAATAAAACCTCATCAAGGTCAAGTGACAGAAGATGAGACATTGAATTAATGGAGTCCCTCATCCTATCCCTCCTCTTGTGTCCTGATAATAACAACAGAGGAGCCGGTGTGTTTCAGTTGTTGTGACACAGAGTCGTATCAGTGAAATTACATCGGGGGCTTTGTGTGGATCTGTGTACACAGCAGAGCATCCCTGAGTGAAGGAACTGTGCCAAGGAAATGAGGAGCTAATCCTGGAAAAAGAGACAATGGATACAAACATTTACACGCATGCAGTAAACACACCATTCTCCGGTCAAGGTCGTTCACACAGATGAACTGTAGACTTGTGTTTCGCTAGTTGTTCATTGAGTAAAATTACTTTGTTAGTGAGTTTTCGTCTTTAATTTCACTTTCAGTTTGATAGATAATGTTATCTTACCCTGTACGTAGCTATACTCCAACACGTCAATTCGTACGTATTTCACGTGATTGTTAGGAAGTATGGTTAAGGTGGATTTGTGGTTCGACTTTGGCCAAAGAGACCGCTGTTAATTTATTCGTCACGCCAATTCCGTAGGTATTTAAACACAAACTAGAATTGTTTTTCCTGAGATTAATGAAGTAGTAACCAAGCGCAGAAAAGCACATTTTCATGTTGAAAGGAAGCCCCACCATAATGAATACCCTGCTTTATCATATATTTTACTCTAAAAAGGACCCTAATTTACGTAAATAAACACCATGTTGTATCGAAGAACACTTGCAGATAGAGATTGAGACTGTAAACTTGTCTGGAAAATGTTCATCGAGGTAATAAATCAAGTGAGAAGTAAGGTAATTTTCTCATAGACTTCTATACAATTGGACTATTTTTGTAACCAGTGGAGTCGCCCTCTTGTGGCCATTAGAGACAATGCACTCCTTTTGCACTTGATTTTTAGTTTTAATAACAAATGAAGCTTTGCTCACCTGTGGCTTCACTAGCTAAATGCTAATTTTGACAAATCATGCCTTTTTTATAAAAAAAAAAGTAAAGTGCTTTCACATCCTGGGGAGTTTTTCAGCCGGGTTGAAATGAGTGAAGGAAATGGAGCCAGATCAGTGACAGGAGGAGGGTGTTTGAGGGGGTTGATAATCACGCCTGAGAGGAGAAAGGTCTGGATGTAGAGAAGCTCCACTGGCTTTCCTTTTTTGTCCCCATTAACAGGACTAATGTGCATCTGTGCAACAAACTCATTTGAGCCCTGGATGTGTTGGGATAAGAGGCTCCGGAGACCACTAAAAGACATTATTAGAAGGTGTTTATTGAGCCAGCCGTGGCCTAGATACAGCTTAATATCCTGAGAACAGTTATAGCCCATAATTGTATTACATTTTGGATGAACACCGAGTGTGATTAGATTAATGATGAATAGCTCCATCAGAGAGGAAAAGGGAAACAAGGTGCAAGGTTTCTTTGGAGATAATGCAGTATTGGCTTATTCCCTTCAAGGCAGCGTGTTGTTTTGGCTCTGAAATATCATTCATTATGTGCACAAAGCTCTCTATAGCACGAGGAAATAACACAAAAACAGCGTCTTGCTCATTATCCTGTGCACCTGTTTTTCAGGCGGAAATTAGACAATTTCTTTCTTTTTACAGCTGCGTTTCAATTCTATATCCAGAAGTTTGGGAAAGTTGAGTGTGTTTTATTCCTAGTAGGAAATGCCTCACTATAGCAGCTCATTAAAACTGTCATTTTAACGCCCAAAAGTTATTAATTCATAATGAAATTAAGTGTCACTCTCTTCTTTGCTTTGTCTAATTCAATTACAGAGAAATTATGTGACGGCCCCCTCTTATTCTGCACAAGTGTAGAAAAACTCATTTATGAAGGAGGTCCAAGAAACCCGTAATAAGTTCAAATATTAATTTCTATAGGGGATCGCCGTGAAGTCGCCGTGTTGTTTCTAATAATACTTCAATCAGGAGAGACGGTTTTGATGTAAGAATACATATTTATTGCCAGGAATACACATCCATCCATCCATCCATCTTCTCCCGCTTATCCGTGGTCGGGTCTCGGGGGTCTTGTTCCAGCAGAGAGTCCCAAACTTTCTTTTCCCTGGCCACATCAAACAGCTCTGACTGGGGGATCCCAAGGCGCTCCCAGGCCAGCGAAGAGATATAATCCCTCCACCTGGTCCTAGGTCTACCCCTTGGTCTCCTCCCAGCTGGACGTGCCTGGAACACCTCCCTAGGGAGGCGCCCAGGAATACACAATTAGGCGATTAGGCCCCGTTGTGCAGGAGTATCATTCGGGAGGGGAGAACCGATCTGATGAAACCCCCCGGGGTCTAGACCCTGGTGGTGGTGAATGGATAGTTGGGGTCGGTCTGAAGGGGAGGGGCTTAGCTTGACCCTGGTGCTGGTGAATTGATAGTTGGGTTCGGTCTGAAGGGGAGTGGCTTAGCTTGACCCTGGCGGTGGTGAATGGATAGTTGGGTTCGGTCTGAAGGGGAGGGGCTTAGCTTGACCCTGGCGGTGGTGAATGGATAGTTGGGTTCGATCTGAAGGGGATTGGCTTAGCTTGACCCTGGTGGTGGTGAATGGATAGTTGGGTTCGGTCTGAAGGGGAGGGGCTTAGCTTGACCCTGGTGGTGGTGAATGGATAGTTGGGTTCGATCTGAAGGGGAGTGGCTTAGCTTGACCCTGGTGGTGGTGAATGGATAGTTGGGTTCGGTCTGAAGGGGAGTGGCTTAGCTTGACCCTGGTGGTGGTCAATGGATAGTTGGGGTCGGTCTGAAGGGGAGGGGCTTAGCTTGACCCTGGTGGTGGTCAATGGATAGTTGGGGTCGGTCTGAAGGGGAGGGGCTTAGCTTGACCCTGGTGGTGGTCAATGGATAGTTGGGGTCGGTCTGAAGGGGAGGGGCTTAGCTTGACCCTGGTGGTGGTGAATGGATAGTTGGGGTCGGTCTGAAGGGGAGGGGCTTAGCTTGACCCTGGTGGTGGTCAATGGATAGTTGGGGTTGGTCTGAAGGGGAGGGGCTTAGCTTGACCCTGGTGGTGGTCAATGGATAGTTGGGTTCGGTCTAAAGGGGAGGGGCTTAGCTTGACCCTGGTGGTGTTGAATGGATGGTTGGGGTCGGTCTGAAGGGGAGGAGCTTGACCCTGGTGGTGTTGAATGGATGGTTGGGGTCGGTCTGAAGGGGAGGGGCTTAGCTTGACCCTGGATTCAGTGGGACAGGAGGTGAAAAGGGGGGGAGGAGGGTTGCGTCGAGTCACCTGAAATGACAGCTGTCGGAGGAAAGAGCAGATTTAAAAGGGTTAGCGGAGCGCTATGATAGGCTTGTGAGAATAGAGAGAAGTGATTGGTTAAGCTGGGGAGTGACGCCCCCGATCACTTATTGAGAGGAGAGAGAGTAATAACATGGAAATAGTAAATGAATGAGTAAAGACGGTCTTCCTGGTTGAACTTGTGCTGACCTTCATATCACCTTCGACCAAAAAAGAATTAGGTGTGTCCGCCTGAAAGCATTAATCTTCATTCACAGGGGAAACCGCCTCTCATACAGAATACAGGATTTGTATTAGGAATATTACTGACTTTCATAAAATGACTCTAATAATCATTTTTATTTTGGAGTGAAATATTAGAATCAGAATCAACATTTTTGTAATTAGAATAAAATAAAAATGTATAATATATAAATAATATAAGTAAAGGTAAAAATAAGTGCAATAAAAGGGTAAAATAAAGACAAATAAATAATGTAGATATAAAGGAATATAAGTCAAATTAAAAGGTCAAATAATAGAATACAAATATTTGTGGTCTAAAACTAGTCAATCTATTAATCAAATTGTATTTATATATTATTTATATTTACTAAATATAATTGTACATATATACATATAATTATAATCTTATAACTTGAGAACTTAAAGGGGACCTATCATGCAAAATGCACTTTTTTATGTCTGTTATACATCAACATGTGTCCCCGGTGTGTCAGGGAACTCACGCAGCGTCAGGAAATAAACCCTCTCTCTTTTCCTCCGTACCCAAATCTCTAAAAACGGGGAACAACGGAGCTGATCCAGATTTGCGTCCGATATGACGTAATATCTGAAATGTGGACCCACGGCCCAATCAGAAACGTTGCTATCAGAAACAATGCCCGACTGTTTTGGACGTAATATGGTCGGTGTTTACATTAGCATCGCTAACACTCAGAGCTAACCTGTACTGGAGAGCATGTGTGTGAAGAAGCAGGAAGTAAAAAGGAACTCACCTTGTGGTATAACCGGCAAGAGAGAAAGCCTTTGAGCTCCAGACTGTTTCAGAGAGAATCCTTGATAATCCATGATATGGAGTTTCATCACGGCAGCATTTAGTTTAGACAGTAGCTGCCGGGTCCCGCATGAGCTCAGCCCCCTCCTCTTTAAAGCTTTATACCCAAATCAGCACTTTAGAAACAGGAAGTGAAATAGAGGGACATGAGGCATGGCTAGAATGATCTGTTTGGTGTTTGGAGCAAAACACTTCATAGACATGTTTTTTATATATTTGTATATATCTGAGACCTGTGCTATTGCCTAGAAATAGCATGATAGGTGAACTTTAAAAAAAATACGAAATTAAAAACAAAATAAATGTTATACAATTAAATATATTTATATAAACACAAAGTCAGTAAAAATACAAATAAAAATGATAAAATAAAAATGCATATAAGTTAGAGTAACATTTATAATAAGAGCTAAAAAAAAAATATAAGAATATATAAATTATATATAAATATGTATATAATATAAAGTTATAGAAACAATTTGAAATAAAAAACTAAATAAAGAAATAAGATATTTGTATAAATATAAGAGATAGATTTTTTTCTTAAATATATAGATTTATTTTTAAAGAATTTCTCAAATTTGGATTAATAAAGTATCTACTTAGACAAAGATCAGGAAGAGTCACTGGAGGGTTTTTATTTAATCTCACACGTTATCGAGAGTTTTTGGTTTCAGCAGTGACTTCACATCACAAACTCTACTTCCTGTCCATGTCTCTTAAACCACAGCTGGAGTCCAAACCGTGTGACGTTGATTCAAATCATTTCATTTTAAACTGTATTCGACCTTTTAGCTTGTAGTTTTTGACGACTGTCTTTTTTTAAATGGATCTAACTCTGCGTCTCTTGTACGTCAGGAGCTCTCGCTGACATGTCTAAATAGGTTCAATGAATGAGGTTCGTTGGGACTTTAATTACATTCACTCTTTAACCTGAGGGTGGTGGGCAACGGAAGAGGATCTCCACGAGCTCTTATGACACACACACACACATATTCCTGATTGCCCTTCTGTCTGCAGGCACACCAGTGAAATCACTAATTAGCAGATTAGAAGATCCAATTAGGAGATCTCCTCTGCTCAAAAATCAGGCCCCGACAAAGCGTCCTAAAATACTCCATATTCACACTTAAGTGACCTCCCCCCCCCCTCTGCTGACAGAATGACCACTGCTGATTGGCCCTCAGATCAGCCCTCTGGACACTTTGTTGAAGACCCTCTGTGATGGTTTTATAATTGATGTCCTATTTCAAAATGGAGATTTAGCTGTGAGTCGGCGCTGAGCTAAATAATTACTTTTATTTATTTGAACAGGTTCCTTTAAAATAGTGTTAGGTTAGTTTGTCTAATAAAAGAAAATTGTTTAAGGGGAAATTAATTGATTAAGTGTTTAAAGGACAGGTGAAGACAAAAACATGAGATATAAATAATACATTTTGTGATAAAATATGTGACAATTATCTCATTAAAGGTAATTTTAGAGCGACTATTTAGTAGTATTGAGCCACCTGTACTGCTGAATGAAGGCCATAACAAGTTCAATAACTAAAGCAAATATTTTAGGTAATTAAAATGCACCACAAGCCTTAAAAAAAAGCCCTTTCTTTAACTCTTGATTTGTAATTAACATCACAACTTCTGCCTTTCAAGAGGACCTTGGTGCTTCTTTATGAATAACTGCTATAATGGTGATTGCTCGCTGTGAGATAATAACACAGATGGACTGAACCTCAGTGGCTGACAGTAATTGTTCGTCAGTGATACACACTGATATGACATGCAAATAGCTTTTTATGGGATGCATGGACTGAGTGCTTGCAGAAAGTGACAGCAACATGCAAGCAGAGCTCTTTAAACACAAAGACAAGACAACCCTCGCTTATTTCCCGTTTGATTCAGACAGGAAACAGCCGTCCTTCCAGGGATCTCTTAATGTTTTGAGTGAACTGCAGGGGTCGAAACCCAGCAAATACGCTCACTTTGATTTCAGGAAATGAGACTTTTTATGTGAAATTACAGCTATTGTTTTTTTAAATCAGACCCACTTTGTGGAAAACTAGGAAAACATTATTCTACCAGAGCACAATCAGTAATGAAAACACGACTAACACACATCCTCCTGTGAAAAGACCAGATGTGATTGTGTTGTTTTATATTTTAGTTAGGGCACGAGAGAAAATGGATTCTGATTTTGTTGTTTTCTTCATTTCCTGTCATGTTTGAAGAAAAGAGACATTTTAAATCACGTCTCACCGCAGTTTTCTTATTGATCTGCAAATGCTGCAAAGTGAAAAGTTAAAAACATACATGTTATCAGCTCTGCAGTTCAGAATTTAACGCTGCAGTTTCTTTAATTTAAAGGGGACCTATCATGCAAAATGCACTTGTTGATGTCTTTTATACATAAACACGTGTCCCCGGTGTGTCGGGGAACTCACGCAGCATCAGAAAATAAAAACCTCTCTCTTTTCCTCCGTACCCAAATCTCTAAAAACGGGGAACAACGGAGCTGATCCAGATTTGCGTCCGATATGACGTAATATCTGAAATGTGGACCCACGGCCCAATCAGAAACGTTGCTATCAGAAACAATGCCCGACTGTTTTGGACGTAATATGGTCGGTGTTTACATTAGCATCGCTAACACTCAGAGCTAACCTGTACTGGAGAGCATGTGTGTGAAGAAGCAGGAAGTAAAAAGGAACTCACCTTGTGGTATAACCGGCAAGAGAGAAAGCCTTTGAGCTCCAAACTGTTTCAGAGAGAGTCCTTGATAATCCATGATATGGCGTTTCATCACGGCAGCATTTAGTTTAGACAGTAGCTGCCGGGTCCCGCATGAGCTCAGACCCCTCCTTTTAAAGCTTTATACCCAAATCAGCACTTTTGAAACAGGAAGTGAAATAGAGGGATATGAGGCGTGGCTAGAATGGGTGATCTGTTGAGCAAAACACTTCATAGACATGTTTTTTATATATTTGTATATATCTGAGACCTATACTATTGCCTAAAAATAGCATGATAGGTGACCTTTAAATTATATTAAATTGATCAGGTTTATTAAAGTGGAAACTATGAAACCTTGGACATTATTTGGGTTTGAAAAAGCAATTCAGAGATAAAATAACATGCACAATCCCTCACATAAATGATCTACATCTTAATTCCCAAGAATATAAATATATAATATAAAGATATATAATTAAAGCCTGCGAATACACTCTGCTAGATCACATTTAACAATGAAAGTGTCATTCAGTTTTTGTGATAAAGGTCCAATTTATGTTAAAAAAGTATATATATATCTATTAACAAAAAAATACCCAGTCTATAGAGTTTTAATTTAAATCCAAAGTGTATTTATTTATTTATAATAATACAATATTTTTCAATTTATTATGTATTATTATTATGTATTTATTTAATTGTATTATTATTATTTGTTAATCTGTAGTCCCTGAACAGATGTTGTAAAGTCACCCTATAAACACATTTATTTTATTAATATTTATTTGTATTCCATTGGATGGACAAGAAAAACAAAAATGAGTATAAATGTTATTTTAGTTAAAATGTAAAATGTGTGAATTTGATTTAAACACCAAGGATAGTTTGATATAGACCTTTTTTTACAGCCATCATCCAATCCACCTCCTGCCC